>NC_090337.1:58063472-58363508 GCF_035084215.1 Heptranchias perlo
ATAATGTCATCAAGTTTAGAATAGTTATGGAAAAAGACAAGGAACAATCAAATTTAAAAATACTTAATTGGAGGAGGGTTAATTTCAATAATTTAAAAAGGGATCTTGTCCAGGTGGATTGGAATCAAATTGTCAGGCAAAACAGTAATTGAACAATGGGAGGCCTTCAAGGAGGAGATGGTTCGGGTACAGAGTAGACACATTCCCATGAGGGGGTAAGGAAAGGATATCCAAAGCTAGAGCTCCCTGGATGACTAAAGATATAGAGATTAAAATGAAATAGAAAAAGGAGGCTTATGACAAATGTAAGGTTCATAATACAGTAGAGAACAAGGCTGAATACGGAAAGTACAGTGGAGATCTAAAAAAGGAAATAAGTGGGGCAAAGAGAAAGGATAAGAATAGATTAGCGGCTAACATAAAAGGGAACCCAAAAGTCTTTTATAAACAGTAAAAGGGTAGTCAAAGGAAGGGTGGGACTGATTAGGGACAAAAAAGGAGATGATCTTGTGGAGGCAGAGGACATGGCTGAGATACTAAATGAATACTTTGCATTGGTCTTCACTAGAGAAGAGGATGCTGCCATTGTAGCAGTGAAGGAGGAGGTAGTAGCGATATTGGATAGGATAAAAATGGATAAAGAGGAGGTACTTAAAAGATTGGCAGTACTCAAAGTAGAAAAGTTGCCCAGTCCAATGGGATGCATTCTAGGTACTGAGGGAAGTAAGAGTAGAAATTGCAGAGACTCTGACTACAATCTTCCACTCTCCTTAGATATGAGGATGGTGTCAGAGGACTGGAAGATTGCAAATGTTACACCCCTGTTCAAAAAAGGGGAGAGGGATAAACCTGGCAATTACAGGCCAGTCAGCCTAACGTCAGTGGTGGGGAAACTTTTACAGACAATAATCTAGGACAAAATTAATTGGCACTTGGAAAAGTATGGGCTAATCAGTGAAAATCAGCACACATTTGTTAAAGGCAAATCATATTTGACTAACTTGATTGAGTTCTTTGATGAAGTAACGGAGAGGGTTGATAAGGGTAGTGCGGTTGATGTTGTGTATATGGACTTTCAAACGGCATTTGATAAAGTACCACATAATAGACTTCCTAGAAAAATTAAAGCCCATGGGATTAAAGGGACAGTGGCAGCGTGTACACAAAATTGGCTAAGGGACAGAAAGCAGAGAGTAGTGGTGAACTGTTGTTTTTCAGACTGGGTGACCCCCAGGGGTCAGTATTAGGACCACTGCTCTTTTTGATTTATATTAATGACCTGGACTTGGGTATACAGGGTGTAATTTCAAAGTTTGCACAAAACTCAGAAATGTAGTTATCAATTTGGAGGATAGTAACAGACTTCAGGAGGACATAGACAGACTGGTGAAATGGGCAGACACATGGCAGATAAAATCTAACACAGAGAAGTATGAAGTGATACATTTTGGTAGGAAGAATGAGGAAAGGCAATATAAACAAAATGGTGCAATTTTAAAGAGGCTGCAGGAACAGAGGGACCTGGGGGTGTATGTATATAAATCTTTGAAGGTGGCAGGACAAGTTGAGAAAGCTGTTAAAAAAGCATATGGAATCCTTGGCTTTATCAATAGAGGCAAAGAATACAAAAGCAAGGAAGTTATGCTAAATCTTTATAAAACACTGGTTAGGCCTCAGCTGGAATATTGTGTTCAATTCTGGGCACCACACTTTAGAAAGGATGTCCAGGCCTTAGAGAGGATGCAGAAGAGATTTACTAGAAAGGTGTCAGGGATGAGGGACTTCAGTTATGTGGCGAGATTGGAGAAGCTGGGATTGTTCTCCTTAGAACAGGGAAGGTTGACGGGAGATTTGATAGAGGAGTTCAAAATCATGAACAGTTTTGATAGAGTAAATAAAGAGAAAATGTTTCTAGTGGCAGAAGTGGCAGAAAGGCTCTTTCAAAGAGCCAGCACAAGCACGATGGGCCAAATGGCCTCCTCCTGTGCTGTACCTACTATGAGTTTTTTTTATTCATTCATGGGATGTGGGCGTCGCTGGCGAGGCCGGCATTTATTGCCCATCCCTAATTGCCCTCGAGAAGGTGGTGGTGAGCCGCCTTCTTGAACCGCTGCAGTCCGTGTGGTGACGGTTCTCCCACAGTGCTGTTAGGAAGGGAGTTCCAGGATTGTGACCCAGCGATGATGAAGGAACGGCGATATATTTCCAAGTCTCGATGGTGTGTGAGTTGTAGGGGAACGTGCAGGTGGTGTTGTTCCCATGTGCCTGCTGCTCTTGTCCTTCTAAGTGATAGAGGTCACGGGTTGGGAGTTGCTGCAGTGCATCCTGTGGATGGTACACACTGCAGCCACTGTGCGCCGGTGATGAAGGGAGTGAATGTTTAGGGTGGTGGATGGGGTGCCAATCAAGCGGGCTGCTCCCATCCCATGTGTATAACGGTTGCAAAGGGTGACAGCTCAAGAGAGACATGTGAGCTGGAAGCACATGGCTGAGAAAGAGGAGATAGCAGACAACATGCTCAATATATGTAAGCAATGTGACCAATAGCTATTACTTACTGCATCTCCCTGTACCTGCTTCACCGTAAGATGATAAGGTTGAGCCCGAGAACTTTCAGTGCCAAGTGTCACTGGTACTAAGCCATTTCTTCTGTTGTCAATGTTCAGTACCCCTTCGCCATGTGAAGTCATGTTGGTAACTAAGCCATATAAACCAGGCACGTCATAGGTTGACTCAGCCTGTGCTGAGTTAGCTGAGCTCCGTTGGGTTGGTAGGGTTCTAAAGTTGTCCTCTGCATGCTTAGACTATGGAGAGCAAAATGTCTGTCAGAACTTTCACTCCTGATTGCTGTTGAATGACATTTGCTGAAACATGCATCTGTCTCAACATCAAATGAGACCAAGATTGGGATTGGCTGTGATGATCACCATGGTTGAATAGCTAGATGACATGCTAGGCTCAAACATGAATATTGGTCACTTGAGTAGCAGTCTGGAAGGTGCCCGGTGCACATAGAACCGTATCCCAGTGAGAGTCAACACCTTCGGGGAGCAAGGGAGAAATTTAGCTGCGGTGACTTCATCTTTTTTCTGCTTGTTCTGATCAAAGGAAATCTGGTCCCTCCCAACCAATCTCCATTATTAAGCAAGAAGTAAAGAAATGAACTTCTTGGACTGATTTGAGTTTAGGAATTGGTTTTGAGAGGCAGCAGGTGAAGGGTTAAGACCCATAGTACTGGACGTCAGGTGAAGGGTCAAGGCCCATAGTACTGGACACTGGGTGAAGGGTCAAGGTCCATAGTACTGTTCATCAGGTGAAGGATCAAGGCCCATAGTACTGGACACCAGGTGAAGGGTCAAGGTCCATAGTCCTGGACACCGGGTGAAAGGTCAAGGTCCATAGTACTGGATACCAGGTGAAGGGTCAAGGCCCATAGTACTGGACACCAGGTGAAGGGTCAAGGCCCATACTACTGGACACCAGGTGAAGGGTCAAGGCCCATAGTACTGGATACCAGGTGAAGGGTCAAGGCCTTGGACTAAATCAATGTTGAGGAGAGTAGGAGGGAGGAGAAGGTTAATAAAGTGTTAGAGATTAGGTGACACCAAGTATGTGGTTTGAAACCTATAAATTGTGGTTTTAAAACCTATAGATTGTAGATGGGGGGTGAAGAGTTCAGCAGTTTTGAGGTCCTGGGCAAGAATGAGGTAGAATCCTTGGTTTCTACATAGTGGAAATGTTGAGCGAATGAAGAGGGTGTATAATGGGCGGTTTCTACCATAGAACAAATATCAAAGGAGCACTGACCACAGTAGTATCGATAAAATAGAGAGAGGCAAGAGAGATTGTGACAGAGAGATAGCTGTTAGAGGTTAGACAGGGCTCATTAATCAGATTAGAAACTTTTTCTTATATCCTAGTCAGAAATGTGACAGAAATGTGATTTTCCCCATATTCAAGTCTTGGAAGGACTTGGGCTTTATGGAGGGGCAAGAGATAATGAGAAGTTGGAAAAGCATTTGGAAAGAGAAAAAGAGAAACCCAATGGCAGCTTTAGCAATGGAGGAGCTGTGAGATTAGAAGAGACGGTGAGAACAAGAATGTCGCTCAGTGAAGTAGGGAGCATGGGTAAACTATGAATAACTAAATGCTCAACTTTTGAGGCAAGCTATAGGGAAGGCAAACTTTATCCAGCCCAATTTCCAGGCCTCTCTGCAGACTCTTTTTGGTTCTGTTTCTTCTTGAGTTTTTCTTTAATTATTCCCTTTTTATTTATAAACTTTTGTGATTTTTGTTGCCATCAATATGAGAAATGTCAATGTCGTGGGATGGATGATTTTCCATTTTGGGAACCCAGTGTCAGCAGCAAGCACTCCCAGATCACGTCTTATCGCCAATTAAAGGCAGAGTGAAGCTTCCTCTTCACCGCTCCAACTGTGCACCTGGTATCAAGCTCAGAAGAGTGTGACGTGTTTCCAATACCAGCGATCCTGTGCCGTCTCGTCGCGAGATTGCCAATCTAATGCTAATTAATGGCAATTAGGAACTGTGTTGAGACTGCACAATTCATTTCACAAAGGACTCTTACAGCTAGTAAGAGTCGGCCTTGGCTCAACAGTAATGCTCTTGCTTCAGAGTCAGAACGTTGTGGGTTCAAGCCTCACTCCAGAGCCTTGGGTCCCATTATTTATGGGGAAGGAGCAGGGGAGAATCCCAGGAAGACAGAGGTCCTGCTGAATGTAAATCATTTTTTGACTCCAGCAGCTGGCCAGTTTGAGTAGCTGGCCGATTGCCGGGGGCGAAAACTAGCGGTAGAAGGCCACAGCCGGGGATCATTGGGGACGGGCCCCGGCAACTGGGAAAGATCGTGGGTTAATGGGGGGGTGGGGGGGGGGTCGGTCGGACCGGCAAACGGGAAGGAGGGGGAATCGGGAAACATCGCGGGTTTGGAGGGAGGGGGTCGGCTGATTGTGGCAGAAGGTTTGCTCGAGGGGCCGGGGGGAAGCACTCCTGCTCTTCCTGGCCCACAAGCAGTGCTGGAAAAAGCACTTACTTGGCGGATCCGGCTGTTCCCGTCTCCATTTTGCTGCCGGGTTTCCCGAGCCCTGGGAATATCTCAATAGGTCTGGTTGGATTTGCTCCAAAGTCCACAGTGTGTAACCCACTGCAATAGTCAATGCTCGTATTCAGAGATGTTTTAAAACCTCATTTGCTGATACTTTTCTCCTTTTGCAGTGATGCCACCCTGGAAATACCTTTCCTACTCATGCATCCCAGGCCTGGTGAGTATGAACTATAAATAAGACATTATGGAATCTAGCTCCTGACAGTCATGTCTCTAGTTTGCTAAGATGGCTTAGGCACCATGCTGGCACAGAGCTGCCCATGTGGCAGGGTCTTGCACTGGGAATAGAGGCGGAAACAGGAAGTGCAGCTGGAGGCCTGGGAGGCTCCTGGCTGTTGGCTTGAGGGCCTTCTGACTAATACCAAAGAGCAGCAGCGTGAAGTCCTTGAGACCTGAAGATGGTGCTGGGGGGGAAAGGAAGAGACACTCACTCGCAGCCAGGGTCGTCCTGGCGCAAATCCCACCACCAGTTTTTTTGGGTTACCACCAACCCCCCTCCCCATTTGGGTGCATTCCCAAACACAGTGAAGAGAGAAATCTACCCTGGAACCTTTTGGGCTGGGATTAAATGGGGAGTGATTTGGGAATTGAGTGATCCATGGGAATTCTATGTAATTGTAATGACTGGGCCTATTTTAATGGACTTGCCCCAGTGTCACCTGACTACAAGTGGCCCCTTTAAGGGCACCATAAGACTTGTATTCTGTTGTGTATAGAGGATTAAGGGGTGATCAAATTGAGGTGTTTAAGATGATTAAAGGATTTGATAGGGCAGATAGAGAGTAACTGCGGGGGGGGGAGTCCAAAACAAGGGGGCATAACTTTTAAATTAGAGCCAGGCTGTTCAGGGGTGATGTCAGGAAGCACTTCTTCACACAAAGGGTTGTGGAAATCTGGAACTCTCTCCCCCAAAAAGCTGTTGAGGCTGGGGGTCAATTGAAAATTTCAAATCTGAGATTGAAAGATTCTTGTGAAGCAAGGGTGTTAAGGGTTATAGAACCAAAGCGGGTAGATGGAATTAAAATACAGATCAGCCATGAACTAATTGAATGGTGCAACAGGCTTGAGGGGCTGAATGGCCTACTCCTGTTCCTATGTTCCTTTCTAATAACCAAACAAGTGGTCCAATTAAACTAAAGATGCTGAAAATAAAGCATCAATACCAAAAGGAACCTTAACAACTGAATCAGAATGTTATTACTAGTGTCTATAAGAGACTCTGTATCCTGCGGAGGTGCTCAAGTATACCAGTGGACACGGCATGCTGAGAGTGATTGGGAATAGGTGGATTGGAATTCTGCAATGGGAGGGAGATAGAATTACTAGATCCATTGGATATCTAATTATTAGGAACTCTAGGGCGATTCTGCGAGCCCATGCTCCCAGTTGGGAAGCCGTGCAGAGTTTATGAGTAGGAAAACCAGAGCGTCACTATTGTAGCTCTCTATCTCCAACTCAAGCTTCCTGTGAGCATAACTTTCCCCGCTGGGAGAGAGTGGACTCACAGAATGACCCCTTCTGGGCGTTCATTGAGGAGTTAGATTGTTAAGCGATGTTAATAAACGACTTTGCATTCCCCAAGTGGCTCAGTGGTCAAAATGTCCTGTTCGGTATCGTACTGAGCCACACAGAATAAGAAGGCGTGTGTTTGAGGTAGCTGATCGTAGACAGGATGGCCGTGGGTTCGATGCGATTCATCTCAGTGTCTCTGGATTAGGGATGGAAGAAAGTATCAGCCAGGGCTCACAGTCCCATTCACTCTCCAGGGAGTGTTGAGGACAAGAAGAGGGTCAGTTGTAATGCCAACCACAGCCAAATAGCTTGGCATCATTTACTGGTTAGATTCAGATGTAAGAAATTGCCAGGTGGGCAAGCTATCGGAGGGCACAGTGTCTGTGGAACCAGGTCCCAGCTGTAGCCACTACCTTCACGAAGGTGCAGAAAAAGCCCAGGAGAAGTGACTGTAAAGTCAGCAGAGGCAGAAACCAGGCGAGCGGACACTTAACATCGGCCGGGAGGCTTACCCCCCGACGTCCCGCTCTGTTCCCGATGTCTTCGATGTTACCCTGCTCCTCTGAGCAGGCAGCGAGGATCATTGGTGGGGGTGAGATCACGGGAGGAAGAGAGATCGCGGGTGGGAGAGATCACAGGGAGGGAGGCAGATCACAGCAGGTTGGCTTGGGGAGGCCAGTGGGGAGCACTCCTGTTCCTCCTGGCCCACAAGGAGTGCTAGAAAAAGCACTTACCTGCTGGAGCCGGCAGTTCTCGCCTCCCTTTAGCTGCTGGGTTTCCCCGAGCCCTGGGAAACCTGGCCCACAGCCGTTAAATCCAAATGGCAGCTAAAATCTGAGGCACGCAGCCTCATTAAAATATTAAAATTATCGATCCGCCTCTCTAGAGCGGGTTACTCACCCACTCCCCAACCCACCCTGGTTACACTGGAAGCAGGCATTTCATGGGGGTTTGGGGGTCAGGTTTCCCATTTTGAAAAATTAACCCCCCAACCCTCGCCTGCCCGTCCTGCAGGGTTAAAACTCCCCCCACGTATGTGTCTGTGTCTCTGAATGTATCTGTGTATGTCAATGTGCTTTTGTGTGTCTGTGTATGTGTGTGTGTCTCTGTATATATGAGTGTGTCTTCATATGTGTATATGTGTATCTCTGGATGTAAGTCTCTGTATGTGTGTCTCTGTATGTATATCTCTGAGTGTATGTGTGTCTCTTTATCTCTATGTCTCTGTATGTGTGAGGCCCAGTGTTTCTACGTGTGTCTCTGTACGTGTGTCACCATATGTGCGTGTGTCCCTGTGTGTCTATATATGTGTACCTCTGTGTGTATGTGTGTTGTTGTGTCTGTGTAAGTGTATATATGTGTGGACTTGCACTAATTCCTGTATTCTCCTTTTTCTCTTTCCCTGCTCTCTGGTTCTCTCACCATGGGATTCCTTTGATAGAAAATAACAAGTAAGAAACTCTTTTTGTAAAAATTCCTTCTCCTTTCCTTTGGTAGATGGAGAATCCCCAAATGGTTATATTAAAAAGCTGATTTAAATAAGCTTCTTTTGGCACTGGTGTAGTATATGGATAGGTGGTCTGTACATGAAACTCTGGGGGGCACCCTAGGAATGAGTTAAATTAAGTTTATTCCAACGCATTGTTATAGCTACAGTTCCTTCAAACACCATTTGTCCAGTCATTTGGAAGATTACAATCTTGGACTGGGGACTCGATATAATTATATTGTTTCAAAAAAAATTCATGGAGTGGAGTGAAACTGCATCTTTTATTAAAATTGTTTCCCTAAACAGAACTTATGGGTGTTTTAGGGAATTATGTCAAGATTTGCCAATACTTAATAACTTATTATTCTACCTTGTGCTGTTCAGGCTGTTTAGCGATTATTCTGCTTTCACCTGTGCTGTGTCTCTTCTGTGAGCTGCAGGTATTTTTCTTTCACTCAGTGATGAGGATGAGCCCATCATCATGTTTAAAGTAATAGTAAAATACCTGTTCAAAATAAAGCAAGAGTAATGCAAAGTAAGAGCATATTAAATTGCCGGTATAGCAATATACAGAGCATCAGTAACAAAATGGGGAAACTGGAGGCCATCATTTGAAATGAGGAAACAGATGTAATAGGGCTAATGGGAACATATCTGTAGACAGGAAAGGGGAGGATTGGCAATTAAATATTACAGACTATAATGTATTTAGAAATGATAGGGAAGGAAGAAGGGGTGGTGGGGTAGCTGTGTTTATCAGATATAACATAATGGCAGTAACATGAAAGGACAAAACTAACAAAGAGTTAGATACATATGAATTGAGATAAAAGGTAGGAAGGGATTGATCACACTATTAGGGTATACTACAGACCATCAAATAGTGGAAAGGAAAGTGGAGGGAGAAATATGTTGGCAAATCTATGGACTAAGTAAATAAATTACAGAATCATGGGCAATTTCCACTACCCCCACCCCCCCACTGCCAAATAAACTGTCGGGGAGAAAGGGAAGAGGGGGATGGAGGTTTTTACAGAGTGCACAAGACTCATTTCTGATCCAATAGTATAAGAAGCCCAACAAAGGAGGAAGCACTGCTAGACCTGGTGATGGGAAATGAACTGGACCAGATAAGAGAAGTAAACGTGGAAGAACATCTAGGGAATAGTAATCACAATATAAGGTTTAAGATAATGATTGAAAGAGATATAGATAGTACAAAGACATTTGTGCTCATTATCTTGTACACCCCCTCTGTTTCCCCCCAGTTTGATCACCTTTCTCCCATTGCCCCTCCCTCTGGCTGGATGTATCCAGGGAGGGGTCTGGTAGCAATAACAAAATCCTAAAGATAAAAGGAACAGGAGATGAGTGTAAAGGTCAGACCAGGATAAGGAATAAAGATAATATAAATGGTCAAGGAACAAATACAGTTATAAAACAGAAATATAAAAAGACTGTTAAAAATAAAATAAAAGGAATAACTATTAAATAAAAATTAAACTGCCTGTACAGCAATGTACACAGTGTCCAAAATAAAATGGGGGAACTGGAGGCAATAATCCATAGTGAGGCACCGGATGTAGTAGGAATAGCTGAAACATGGCTACATAAAGGACAGGACTGGCAACTAAATATTGCAGATTATAACAATATCAGAAAGGACAGGGAAGGAAGAAGTGGGGGGGGGGGCAGTGGAGTAGCTGTACTAATTAGAGATAAAATAATGACAGTAGACAAAACAAATGTAACTAACAGAAGGATAGAAACTGAATCCATTTGGATTGAAATAAAAGTTAAGAAGGGATCGATCACGCTAATAGGGGTACAATACAGACCACCTAATAGTGGAGAGGGGGTGGAGGAAGAAATATGTAAGAAAATATGTGAAATGAGCAAAGGACATAAAATAATAATCATGGGAGATTTTAACTACCCCCAAATAAACCGGAAAGAGGTAGGTAAAGGGGTACAGGGAACGGAGTTTTTACAATGTGTACAGGAGTCCTCTCTTACCCACTATATAAAAAGCCCAACAAGAGAGGAAGCACTGCTGGATCTAGTAATGGGAAATGAACCAGAACAGATAAGAGAAGTAAGCGTAGGGGAACATCTAGGCAATAGCGATCACAACACAATAAGGTTTAAGGTAAAGATTGAGAAGGACATAAGTAAGACAAAAACCAAAGTAATAAATTGGAAAAAAGTTGATTTTAGGGGGATGAGAATGGAACTGGGGAAAATAAACTGGAAAAATTTACTGACAAACATAGAAATATTTAAAACAGTGATCAATAGAGTCCAGGAGAAATATATCCCACTAAAAAGCAAGAACAAACTAGCCAGTAATGATACACCATGGATGAATAAAGAAATAAGGTCAAAACTGAAACTGAAGAAAAAGGCATACACTAAGGATATTGACAACAAAGGAGAGGATGACAAAAGGGAATATGAAAAGGTTAGGAAAGAAGAAAAAACAATTAGGAAAGCAAAAAGAAACTACAAAATCAAATTATCAAGGAATATAAAAAGAAATAGTAAAGTATTCCACAGACACATAAATAACAAACGAAAATCAGGATAGGGATAGGGCCACTAAGGGATACAAAACAGGTAATAACAGTGAAATGGCAGAAATATTAAATAATTACTTTTCCTCAGTATTTACCAGGGAGACTAACATGGTGGGCATGACATCAGAAGACAAGATCAAAAAAGATATAAAGACATTTAAGATGGAAAGGGGGAGATAACTGATAAAGTAATCAACCTTCGAGAGGATAAAACCCCTGGTCTGGATGGATTGCATCCGCGCATATTAAAAGAAGTCAGGGAAGAGATAGCTGAGGCACTATTACATATATACAAAAATTCATTAGAAAAGGGAATAGTGCCAGAAGATTGGCAGACAGCTAATGTGATTCCTATATTTAAAAAGGGAGATAGAACAAGTCCAGGGAACTATAGACCAATTAGGTTAACGTTGGTGGTAGGAAAGATAATGGAATCTTTACTCAAAGGTGTAATAGAAAAATATCTAGAAACTGAAAATATAATAAAGAGTAGTCAGCACGGATTTCAAAAGGGACGGTCATGCTTGACCAACCTTATTGAATTCTTTGAAGAAGTAACAGAAAGAGTAGACAAGGATAATGCAGTAGATGTAATATATTTGAAGTTTCAAAAGGCCTTTAATAAGGTACCGCACAGTGGACTCATGACTAAGGTCAGAGCATGTGGAGTCAGGGGACAAGTAGCAGAATGGATAGCAGGCTGGCTACAAAACAGAAAACAGAGAGTAGGGGTTAAAGGTAGTTACTCACACTGGCAAAAGGTGGGAAGTGGTGTTCCATAAGGATCGGTGCTGGGACCACTGTTGTTCACAATTTACATTAACAATTTGGACTCGGAATTGGAAGTACAATTTCAAAATTTACGGATGACACCAAATTGGGGGGTATAGTTAATATCGAGGAGGACTGCGACAAAATACAGGAAGACATTAATAAACATGCAGAATGGCCAGGTGATTGGCAAATGAATTTCAATATAGATAAGTGTGAGGTATTACATTTTGGTAGGAAGAATAAGGAGGCCACATATTGCTTGGATAATAAGAGTCTAAATGGGGTAGAGGAGCAGAGGGATCTGGGGGTACAGATACACAAATCACTAAAAGTAGCAACGCAGGTCAATAAGACCATAATAAAAGCGAATAAAGTACTGGGGTTCATTTCTAGAGAGATAGAATTGAAAAGCAGAGAAGTTATGTTAAACTTGTATAGGACCTTGGTTAGGCCGCACTTGGAGTACTGTGAACAGTCCTGGTCTCCATATCATAAAAAAGTATACAGAGGCACTGGAGATATTTACTAGGATAAGAACATAAGAACATAAGAAATAGGAGCAGGAGTAGGCCAATCGGCCCTTCAAGCCTGCTCCGCCATTCAATAAGATCATGGCTGATCTGATCCTAACCTCAAATCTAAATTCATGTCCAATTTCCTGCCCGCTCCCCATAACCCCTAATTCCCTTTACTTCTAGGAAACTGTCTATTTCTGTTTTAAATTTATTTAATGATGTAGCTTCCACAGCTTCCTGGGGCAGCAAATTCCACAGACCTACTACCCTCTGAGTGAAGAAGTTTCTCCTCATCTCAGTTTTGAAGGAGCAGCCCCTTATTCTAAGATTATGCCCCCTAGTTCTAGTTTCACTCATCCTTGGGAACATCCTTACCGCATCCACCCGATCAAGCCTCTTCACAATCTTATATGTTTCAATAAGATTGCCTCTCATTCTTCTGAACTCCAATGAGTAGAGTCCCAATCCACTCAACCTCTCCTCATATGTCCACCCCCTCATCCCCGGGATTAACCGAGTGAACTTTCTTTGTACTGCCTCGAGAGCAAGTATGTCTTTTCTTAAGTATGGACACCAAAACTGTATGCAGTATTCCAGGTGTGGTCTCACCAATACCTTATATAACTGCAGCAATACCTCCCTGTTTTTATATTCTATCCCCCTAGCAATAAAAGCCAACATTCCATTGGCCTTTTTGATCACCTGCTGCACCTGCATACTAACTTTTTGATTTTCTTGCACTAGGACCCCCAGATCCCTTTGAACTGCAGTACTTTCCAGTTTCTCGCCATTAAGATAATAACTTGCTCTCTGATTTTTCCTGCCAAAGTGCATAACCTCACATTTTCCAATATTGTATTTCATCTGCCAAATCTCCGCCCACTCACCCAGCCTGTCTATATCGCCCTGTAGGTTTTTTATGTCCTCCTCACTCTCCACTTTCCCTCCCATCTTTGTATCATCTGCAAACTTTGATATGTTACACTCGGTCCCCTCCTCCAAATCGTTAATATAGATTGTAAAGAGTTGGGGACCCAGCACTGACCCCTGCGTAACACCACTGGCTACTGGTTGCCAGTCCGAGAATGAACCATTTATCCCAACTCTCTGTTTCCTGTTAGATAACCAATCCTCCACCCATGCCAGAATATTACCCCCAATCCAGTGATTCTTTATCTTGAGCAATAATCTTTTATGTGGCACCTTGTCGAATGCCTTCTGGAAGTCTAAATACACTACGTCCACTGGTTCCCCTTTATCCACCCTGTACGTTATGTCCTCAAAGAACTCAAGCAAATTTGTCAGACATGACTTCCCCTTCGTAAAGCCATGCTGACATTGTCCTATTAAATTATGTTTATCCAAATGTTCCGCTACTGTCTCCTTAATAATAGACTCCAACATTTTACCCACCACAGATGTTAGGCTAACTGATCTATAATTTCCAGCCTTCTGCCTACTACCCTTTTTAAATAAGGGTGTTACATTAGCAGTTTTCCAATCTGCCAGGACCTTTGCCGAGTCCAGAGAATTTTGGAAAATTATTACCAAAGCATCCACAATCCCTACTGCCACTTCCCTCAAGACCCTAGGATGTAAGCCATCAGGTCCAGGGGATTTATCCGCCTTGAGTCCCATTAATTTACTGAGTACCAATTCCTTAGTGATTTTAATCGTATTTAGCTCCTCCCCCCCCCCCCCCACCCTAGAGCTCCCTGTTTGTCCAGTGTTGGGATATTCTTAGTGTGCTCTACCGTAAAGACTGAAACAAAATATTTGTTCAGCATTTTTGCCATCTCCATGTTTCCCACTATTAATTTCCCGGTCTCATCCTCTAAGGGACCTACGTTTGCCTTAGCCACCCTTTTTCTTTTTATATAACTATAGAAACTCTTGCTATCTGTTTTTATATTTTTTGCTAATTTATTTTCATAATCTATCTTCCCTTTCTTAATCAATCCTTTAGTTACTTTTTGCTGTCTTTTGAAGACTTCCCAATCTTCTATCCTCCCACTAAGTTTGGCTACCTTATATGTCCTTGTTTTTAGTTGGATACTTTCCTTAATTTCTTTACTTAGCCACGGATGGCTGTCATTTCTTTTACACCCTTTTTTCCTCAGTGGAATATATATTTTTTGAAAGTTGTAAAATAACTCCTTGAATGAACACCACTGCTCATGTACCGTCTTACCCTTTAATCTATTTTCCCAGTCCACTTTAATCAATTCCGCTCTCATACCATCAGAGTTTCCTTTATTCAAGCTCAGCACGCTTGTTTGAGAACCAACCTTCTTACCCTCTGATTGGATATGGAATGTAACCATGTTATGGTCACTCATTCCAAGGGGATCCTTAACTAGGACATTATTAATTAATCCTGGCTCATTACACAGGACCAGGTCCAAGGTTGCTTGCCCCCTTGTAGGATCAGTTTCATACTGCTCAAGAAATCCATCCCTAATACACTCAATAAACTCTTCCTCAAGGCTGCCCTGCCCTATTTGATTTGTCCAGTTAATATGATAGTTAAATTCTCCCATAATTATAGCTGTTCCCTTATTACATGCCCGGACTATTTCCTGATTAATACTTCTTCCAGCAGAGTTGCAACTATTAGGAGGCCTATATACTACGCCCACTGGTGTTTTTTTCCCCTTATTATTCCTTATCTCTACCCAAACTGTTTCATTATCCTGATTCTTTGTCCCAATATCATTTCTCTGTATTACAGTGATTCCTTCCTTTATTAATATAGCCACCCCACCAGGATGATACCAAAACTGAGAGGTTATACCTATCAAGGAAGATGAACAGGTTGGGGCTCTTTTCTCTAAAAAAGAGAAGACTGAGGAGGGGTGACCTGATTGAAGTCTTTAAGATTATGAAAGGGTTTGATAGGGTAGACGTAGAGAAGATGTTCCCACTTGCGGGGGAGACCAGAACCAGGGGCCATAAATATAAGATAGTCACTAATAAATCTAATAGGGAATGTAAGAGAAGCGTCTTTACCTGGAGAGTGGTCAGAATGTGGAACTTGATACCACAAGGAATAGTTGAGGCGACTAGCCTAGATGCATTTAAGGGGAAGCTAGATAAACACATGGGGGAGAAAGGAATAGAAGGATTTGTTGATGGGGTTAGATGAAGAAGGGAGGGTGGAAGCTCGTGTGGAGCATAAACATGGACCTTTTGGGCCGAATGGCCTGCTTCTGTGTTGTACATTCTTTGTAATCTATGTAATTCTATGTATTCCTGGAGGTTTCATCACATGACCTCCTCCCTCCACCTGCCCCGCCTCCATGCTCCCCCCACACTGGTCGCCCAACACGTCTATTCTCGTCAATTGGAAAGTGAACAGTCTCTTCAATACCCAATTGGATGATTCATGACTGTCAGTCAAACAACCTTTTCTTTCCCATCTTCAACATTTTTATAACTAATAAATAGAAGTATTGATAGAAAGTGATTCTTTTTTAATGCCGCAATGATTTTTCTCTCAGTTTGCTCCCAAGAGTATCCTGGAGATTAATCTTCAATTCTTGGAGACTCCAGGACAATCCTGACGGGTTAGCAACCCTGAGCACATCGGGCAGGCTTCTGGGAATGGACTTTACCCACTCCTGTATAGGTAGTGTCAGGCAAATGAACTTCTTCACCCAACTGTTGCTTACATTGTGTTGTCAGTAAGTGTAACTAATCGTTCCAGTGCACCTTACTACATTCTAGGATTGATGCTGTCCCAGCATATTGTAAAAAAAAGCAGAGCTTCCTCTTGTATCGTGTAATCCTTTCTTTTACAATGTGCTGGAAAGCTGCTGTTCTAGAATGTAATAAGATAAACTGGTGAGATTGCAATTTCTGACAACACAACTCTGGGTGGGGAAGCTAATTTGCTTGACGGTATTAGTTATTCGTTAAGTAGGATTTAGTCTTCAGTCAGTCAGATTTAATCATCAATTAGTGGGATTTAGTCATCAATCAATGGAAATTAATCTTCGGTGAATGGCCTTTAGTCTTCAACCAGTGTTATTTGCCTTTTATTCAGTGGGATTTAATCTTCGATGGCCAGTAATTATTATTCTTTATTGGTTAAAATTTGTTTTTCATTGAATGAGATTTAGTTTTCACTGTTTGGGTCTAGACTTCATTTTTCAGGGATTTACATTCTATTGGATGGGATTTAATCTCCAGTGAGAGGGGTTTAGCTTTAATTGAAATAGTCTTCAGTGGGTTTTCATTGAATGAGGTTTAATTATCAATAATGGGAAGTGGTCTTTATTTGTTGGGATTTATCTTATCATTTGGATTTACTTTAGTTGGTTATTTTAAATAGGTTTACATCTCTATTAAAATAGTATACATAGGAATTTCATACCAATATATTAAGAATTCATATGTTAGTATTGCATAGTATAATTTGCAGGTTTTACTCTTCATTGAAAGGGGCTCAATTTCACTATTAATTGGGATTAACTCTTTGTTGGCTGTGAGTAGCTCGTCATTGTTTGGCGTTAAGTCTTTGTTAGGAATTTCCGCTGGGAATTTCCTTACAGGTTATCCTGATTGGCTGCCGTAAATTCGGTGGAAACCGTTTACACATCTATCCAGGGCTTCGGTCAAAGTTACAGCGGCCAATCGAGAGACTCCCTGAGGAAATTCTCAGCGTAACGTTTGTCTTTTAGTTGGGTGTACTTTTCATTGGTTTGGATTTAGACTTCAGTGGGAGTGATTTATTCTCCATGGGTTGGAATTCGTTGTTTAATTGGAGTGTGATGTATGTCTCGTTTAGTAGTTATGTGGGAGGAAGTTGTGAACATGGCTTTTCTAATTGGAGACTCTGCTGACTTTATTTTCAGAGATCAGGAAGAAGATGACTTCGCTATTGAGGATGCTGCAGAACTTTCTCCAACGACAGCGGAAATGGAAGATGATGAATGACAGCTGCCACACTTTGGCCAGCCATGTAGAGTCCACTTGTTTGTTTGTTGCTCAATTAAATATGGCCAAGAACTGTTTAACTGCTTAGTGGGATAGTGCTTCCGACTTCTTCACATGACCTAGGAAGGAGTCAGAAAAGTTTCTTTATCCTGTTCAGAATGTAGGGCAGGTAGATCATAGAAAGAAAGTATTTTATGAAGTTCTGCTGGCTGTGGGTTGGTTTCAGTTTCAGAGGTGTGTACACATTGAATGAAAAGGACTCGTTTATGGGAAGGCAATGTACACAAAGATTAATTCAATCTTTTAAAAGTGTTTATTAACTTGGATTGAGGATGATACAGACTTACTATTATTTTATGGTAATCAATTGTGAATTATCACTTGATAAATTTGCATAGATTATATGACAGTCGTGACTCCTTCAGAGGAAATGATGCCAAGTTTGAATGGCAAAGAGCACACAGGTTATTGTCAGCCATGAAACCCACCACTGGGAAAGTAAATGATCCAAAAGGGAGTAAAACCACTCCCACAAACACAATGGTATATGTATTCTAAACATAAGATAAATGCATGTAAGAGACTAAACTTATCTAGAGGTTCAGGGAATTGTCTGAGCATCATTCTCATGGTTTATAATGTCATTTGATTGGATTCCAATACCTGTTATTCGCCATAAAAATTTCCAAACTCCTCGATTAGATTCCAGCCTGTAACTCACTCCCAGATATCCATTATTCTATATAATAACCATATGAACCCATTGATTAGATTCCAGTCTGTAACTTGCTCCCAGATATCCATTATTCCATCGGTCTTTACCAAGGAAGAAGATGCTTCCAGAGTTTCAGTAAAGGAAGATATAGTTAAGATATAGTTAAGATACTGGATGGGCTAAAAATTGAGAAAGAAGAGGTACTAGAAAGACTAGCTGTACTTAAAATAGATAAGTCACCTGGTCTGGATGGGATGCATCCTAGAGAAGTAAGGGGGGAAATTGCAAAGGTACTGGCCATAACCTTCCAGACATCCTTAGATACGGAGGGTGGTGCCAGAGGACTGGAGAATTGCAAATGTTATACCCTTGTTCAAAAAAGGGTATAAAGATAAACCCAGCAACTACAGGCCAATCAGTCTAACCTCAGTGGTGGGGAAACTTTTGGAAACAATAATCCGGGACAGAATTAACAGTCACATGGATGAATGTGGATTGATTAGGGAAAGTCAGCACAGATTTGTTAAAGGCAAATTGTGTTCAACCAACTTGATAGAGTTTTTTGATAAGGTAACAGAGAGGGTAGATGAGGGCAATGCAGCCGATGTGGTGTATATGGATTTTCAAAAAGCGTTTGATAAAGTGTAACATGGTAGGCTTGCTATTAAGATTGCGGCCCATGGAATAAAGGGGGCAGTAGCAACATGGATACAGAATTGGCTAAATGACAGGAAATAGAGAGTAGTGGTGAACGGTTGTTTTTCAGACTGGAGGGAGGTGTACAGTGGTGTTCCCCAGGGGTCGGTGCTGGGACCACTGCTTTTCTTGATATATATTAATGACTTGGACTTGGGAGTACAGGGCACAATTTCAAAATTTGCAGATGACACAAAACTTGGAAGGGTAGTGAACAGTGAGGAGGATAGTGATAGATTTCAAGAGGATATAGACATGTTGGTGGCATGGGCGGACACGTGGCAGATGAAGTTTAATGCGGAAAAATGCGAGGTGATGCATTTCGGTAGGAAAAATGAGGAGAGGCAATATAAACTAGAGGGCACAATTCTAAAAGGGGTGGAGGAACAGAGAAATCTGTGGGTATATGTGCATAAATTGTTGAAGGTGGCAGGGCAGGTTGAGAAAGCGGTTAAAAAAGCATACGGGGTCCTGGGCTTTATAAATAGAGTACAAAAGCAAGGCAGTTATGATGAACCTTTATAAAACACTGGGTAGGCCACAACTGGAGTATTGTGTCTAGTTCTGGACACCGAACTTTAGGAAGGATGTGAAGGCCTGAGAGAGGGTCCAGAGGAGATTTACTAGAATGACGGACTTAAATTACGTGGATAGACTGGAGAAGCTGGGATTGTTGTCCTTGGAACAGAGAAGGTTGCAAGGACAAGGGTGGTTCCAAGAACTCCAGGGAACCTTGGATGTCAGGGGATATACGAGAATGGATTAGGAAAAAAAGGAGGGCTTTTGGCAGATACAAAAGGCTAAAGACGGAGGAAGCCCTAGAGGAGTACAAAAAGTGCAGGGGGATACTTAAAAAGGAAATTAGGAGATCAAGGAGGGGCCATGAAAAAACACTGGCGAGCAAAATAAAGGAAAATCCTAAGATGTTTTATAAGTATATTAAGGGTAAGAGGATAACTTGGGAAAAAATAGGGCCCATTAGGGACAAAAATGGCAATCTGTGTGTGGAGCCGGAAGATGTAGGAGGGGTTCTAAATGAATTTTTTGCATCTGTTTTCACTGTGGAGAAGGACGACGTAGACATAGAAATACGACAGGGGGACTGTGATATACTCGAACATATTAACATCGAGCGGGAGGAGGTATTGGCGGTTTTAGCAGGCCTAAAAATGGATAAATCCTCAGGCCCGGACGAAATGTATCCCAGGCTACTGTGTGAGGCAAAGGAGGAGATTGCGGGGGCTCTAACACATATATTCAGAACCTCTCTGGCCACAGGGGATGTGCCAGAGGACTGGAGAACCGCTAATGTAGTACCATTATTCAAGAAGGGGAGTAGGGAAAAACCGGGGAACTACAGGCCAGTGAGCCTAACATCAGTGGTAGGAAAATTATTGGAAAAAATTCTGAAGGACAAAATTAGTCTCCACTTGGAGAAGCAAGGATTAATCAGGGATAGTCAACATGGCTTTGTCAAGGGAAGATCATGTCTGACTAATTTGATTGAATTTTTTGAGGGGGTGACTAGGCGTGTGGATGAGGGTAACGCAGTGGATGTGGTATACATGGATTTCAGTAAGGCCTTCGATAAAGTCCCGCATAGGAGACTGGTCAAGAAGGTACGAGCCCATGGAGTCCAGGGTGCCTTGGCACTTTGGATACAAAACTGGCTTAGTGGCAGAAGGCAGAGGGTGATGGTCGAAGGTTGTTTTTGTGACTGGAAGCCTGTGGCCAGTGGGGTACCACAGGGATCTGTGCTGGGGCCCTTGCTGTTTGTGGTCTACATTAATGACTTGGATATGAATGTAAAAGGTATGATCAGTAAGTTCGCTGATGATACAAAAATTGGTAGGGTGGTAAATAGCGAGGAGGATAGCCTCAGTCTGCAGGACGATATAGATGGGTTGGTCAGATGGGCGGAACAGTGGCAAATGGAATTTAACCCGGAAAAGTGCGAGGTGATGCACTTTGGAGGGACTAACAAGGCAAGGGAATACACAATGAATGGGAGGACCCTAGGCAAGACAGAGGGTCAGAGGGATCTTGGTGTGCAAGTTCACAGATCCCTGAAGGCAGCGGAACAGGTAGATAAGGTGGTAAAGAAGGCATATGGGATACTTGCCTTTATTAGCCGAGGCATAGAATATAAGAGCAAGGAGGTTATGATGGAGCTGTATAAAACACTGGTTAGGCCACAGCTGGAGTACTGTGTGCAGTTCTGGTCGCCACACTACAGGAAGGATGTGATCGCTTTGGAGAGGGTGCAGAGGAGATTCACCAGGATGTTACCAGGGCTGGAGCGTTTCAGCTATGAAGAGAGACTGGGAAGATTGGGTTTGTTTTCCTTGGAGCAGAGGAGGCTGAGGGGGGACATGATTGAGGTGTACAAAATTATGAGGGGCACAGATAGGATGGATACTAAGGAGCTTTTTCCCTTCGTTGAGGGTTTTATAACAAGGGGGCATAGATTCAAGGTAAAAGGCGGGAGGTTTAGAGGGGATTTGAGAAAGAACTTTTTCACCCAGAGGGTGGTTGGAGTCTGGAACTCACTGCCTGAGAGGGTTGTGGAGGCAGCAACCCTCACAACATTCAAGAAGCATTTGGATGAGCACTTGAAATGCCATAGCATACAAGGCTACGGACCAAATGCTGGAATATGGGATTAGATTAGACTGGGCTTGATGGCCGGCGCGGACACGATGGGCCGAAGGGCCTCTATCCGTGCTGTATAACTCTATGACTATGACTCTATGAGATTTGATAGAGGTATTCAAAATCATGAAGGGTCTAGACAGAGTAGAGAGAGAGAAACTGATCCCATTGGCGGAAGGGTCAAGAACCAGAGGGCATAGATTTAAGGTGATTGGCAAAAGAACCAAAGATGACATGAGGAAAAACTTTTTTACACAGCGAGTGGTTGGGCTGTCGAATGCACTGCCCGAGGGAGTGGTGGAGGCAGATTCATTCATGGCTTTCAAAACGGAACTGGATAAGTACTTGAAACGAAAAAATGTGCAGGGCTATGGGGATAGGGCGGGGTGTGGGACTAGCTGGATTGCTCGTGCATAGAGCTGGCGCAGACTCGATGGGCCGAATGGCCTCCTTCCGTGCTGTAACCTTTCTATGATTCTATATATAAACTATCAATAATTGTATCAGATGTGTGACTCCCTCTTCCGGAGGTCTGATTAATATTTCTCCAATCAATCCTGAGACATTTCAGGATGCTATGGTGAACTTAAGACATGTCAGTCATTCTGGTTAGAGTGAGGATGCAGTTGGCTAATGTGGTTGTGGTTTTATTACATATTTGCAGAAATTAGTTTGAAATAAAAATTCATTCAAAACACTTGTCTGTTCTTTCCAGAGATGCAGTGTATTTGGAACATTTGCAATCATCCAACAATGAAATATTCATGATTCAAAACACTTTACAGTTCAATATTAGAAACTAACAAGACTATAATGCACCATTTCTAGTGACACACTGGGTATACTGTACTGTACCCACTGTAGAGACAACAGGAGTACTGTAATGTACCATTGGTAGAGACACCAGAGGTACTATTCTGTACCAGCTGTAGAGATACCAGGAGTACTGTATTGTACCAGCTGTACAGTCACACCTGGAGTATACCAGCTGTACAGACACACCTGGAGTACCATTCTGTACCAGCTGTAGAGACACCAGGAATACTGTAATGTACCAGCTGTACAGTCACACCAGGAGTATACCAGCTGTACAGACACACCAGGAGTACTGTACCAGCTGTACAGTCATACCAGGAGTATACCAGCTGTACAGACACACCTGTAGTACTGTATTGTACCAGCTGTAGAGACACCAGGAGTACTGTACTGTACCAGCTGTGGAGACACACCAGGAGTACTGTACTGTACCAGCTGTAGCGAGACACCAGAGGTACAGTTCTTTACCAGATGTAGAGACACACCAGGAGTACTGTACTGTACCAGCTGTAGAGACACACCAGGGATACTGTACTGTACCAACTGTCAAGACACACCAGGGGTATAGTTCTTTACCCGATGTAGAAACACACCAGGGGTACTGTAGTAGCTATACTAGCTGTAGAAACATATCAGGGTACTGTACTGTACAAGCTGTAGAGACACCAGAGGGTTTTTTTCAGATATCCTACTACAGACTCTGCACTGGCAGAGATTGGAGTTTATTAGTTGCCTGGAAAAGATTTATGACAGTTTGATATCCCAAAACTAAATTAGAAGAAAATACATCAAATAATCTCAAAATATTTTTTTAAGATACAGTAAGAAATACTGTGAAACTTAACTGGACCAGCCACATAAATACTGTGGCTGCAAGAGCAGGTCAGAGGCTGGGTATTCTGCGGCGAGTGACTCACTGCCTGACTCCCCAAAGCCTTTCCACCATCTACAAGGCACAAGTCAGGAGTGTGATGGAATACTCTCCACTTGCCTGGATGAGTGCAGCTCCAACAACACTCAAGAAGCTCGACACCATCCAGGACAAAGCAGCCCGCTTGATTGGCACCCCATCCACCACCCTAAACATTCACTCCACCACTGTGGCTGCAGTGTGTACCATCCACAGGATGCACTGCAGCAACTCGCCAAGGCTTCTTCGACAGCACCTCCCAAACCCGCGACCTCTACCACCTAGAAGGACAGGGCAGCAGGTACATGGGAACAACACCACCTGCACATTCCCCTCCAAGTCACACACCATCCTGGCTTGGAAATATATCGCCGTTCCTTCATCGTCGCTGGGTCAAAATCCTGGAACTCCCTTTCTAACAGCACTGTGGGAGAACCTTCACCACAAGGACTGCTGCGGTTCAAGAAGGCAGCTCACCACCACCTTCTCAAGGGCAATTAGGGATGGGCAATAAATGCCGGCCTCGCCAGCAACGCCCACATCCCTTAAAGGAATAAAAAAAAAGCATGCATTAGGAAAAAGACAAGCAGTTCCCCTTTCACCCAGATGATGTTTCTTTTTTAAATTTTATTTTGTTTAACTTTATTTTCAATGCAGTAGTCCCTATGTAGTTACTTTAATACATACAGTCCAGGGCTCCGGGTCAGAGACCATACACATACCCACAACGTTCATCAGGATTACATTTGTTTTTCAGCCACATACCTGCCTATCTCAATCTCTGCCCATAATGGCTTCTCAAACTGTGCTTCTGGTTCTGAGTGACACCCGCTCTATGAAGTTCGGAATTTGCTGCTTCTGTGACGTCTGGAAGTATAGAGTCAGCCATGGCTCAGTGGTAGCACTCACATCTCTAAATCAGTAGCCTGTGGGTTCCAGTTTCACTCCAGAGACTTGAGCACATAATCTAGGCTGGCACTCTAGTGCAGTACTGAGGGAGTGCTGCACTGTGGGATGGATCTTCGCTGTACCCTTCCCGTGGCTCCAATATCCTTTTTTTTATTCGTTCATGGGATGTGGGCGTCTCTGGCGAGGCCAGCATTTATTGCCCATCCCTAATTGCCCTTGAGAAGGTAGTGGTGAGCCGCCTTCTTGAACCGCTGCAGTCCATGTGGTGAAGGTTCTCCCAGAAAATGGAGTCCCCAGAAAACCACATAATATGGAACAGTGGCGTAAGAGATTCAACATCTTGCTTTTGTACAAGGTGCCCCTATGTATATGCATGCACATAGCCATTTTATAACGTTCCCTGCCCCCGTCAGGTTTTCAGTGGGATTTCTTTTAAAATTGGAATCCTGCATTTTCGCAATAAACGATGAATATTGCACGACTAGATTCAGGCAAATTGTTCCCAATGGTGAAGGAGTCAAATCCCCAGGGACACAAGCTGTAAATAAGGAAAGTCAGGAGCAGGAAGGGAAGGGAAGTCAGGGGGGAATTTTAACTGCGAATTGAAGGAGCAAGTTCCCGCGTTTAGATGTGCACACTAAAACGTGGAAATTGTGAACTTGCTCCTATTGGTTTGCTGGAGATTTGACAGCTTTGAATTAATGGGACATTGCACGCTGCAATCAGAGCAACCAGTGAAAAATCGCAAACTTACTCATCTGCCCAGCTGGAAAGTAACTAATTACACCACCAAACAGGTATGCTTAAAAATACTAACTTAAAACTAAATTTTAAAAGTGCTGTTAGTCTTAATGACTGCCAAACAACTAAAAATTAAATTTTGAAAATGTGGCGTCTAATATTACTCCATATTTTAATAGTTTTTGGTCATTAAAATTTTTTTTTAAAATTAAATCACTTTTTATTTTTCTTCTGTCTCTTTAATTTAATTCAATTATTTCTTTGGCTTTTTATTAAAAAATTAAAATTTTTATTTACAACGACATCCAGAATACTGACTTTAAATGAATGAAGTCTGCTTGCCTGCTTGAGCAATGCAGCCTGAATCTGTGGGCGTGTCTTCTCCTCACAGACTGTTCCAGCTGCGCGGCAACTCATGCTGCTCAGAGGCTGGGTCGATAGCGCACAATTTTTTAAAAGTTCGAAATCACAAGCAATTTGACGCCACAGTGCCCACAGTAAGTATTTTCGTTAATTTAATTGGCAGGAGTTGCGGTGAGCTTTGCCACGCCGCTCTCCGTGATTTCTGGCCCATTATTATTGGAATGAGTTACAATAACACAGGGTAGGTTGGAATGAAGGAGGACCTTCTGTCCATTTGATTTCATAGAAACAGGAGCCCCTCACGCCTGTACCGTCATTCAGTTAGATCATGGCTGATCAGTACCTGAACTCCACTTTCCTGTCTTTGCTCTGTGTCCCTCACCTAGAAAAAATCTAATGATCTTAGTCTTGAAAATTTCAATATTCCCATCATCCACAGCCTTTTAGGGGGAGGGAGGTCGAGATCTCAACTACCCTTTGTGTGAAAAAGTGCTTCCTGACTTCACTCCTAAATAGCCCAACTCTAGTTTTAAGGTTAAGTCCCCTTGTTCTGGATTCCTCCACCACAGGAAATAGTTTCTCTCTAGCCTATCGAATCCATTTAATATTTTAAAGACCTTGATTAGATCACCCCTGAACCTTCTAAAATCAAGGGAATACAAACCAAGTTTATGCAGCCCGTCCTCATAATTTAACCCTTTAAGTCCTGTTATCAATCTGGTGAAACTGCGCTGAATCCCCTCCAAGGCCAATATATCCTTCCTGAGGGTCAGTACCCAAAACTGAATGCAGTACTCCAGGTGGGGTCCAACCAAGGCTTTCTGTACAATTGAAGCATAACTTTCTCCCCTTTGTATTCCAGCTCCCTTGAGATAAAGGCCAACATTCCATTAGCTTTTTTGATTACTTTTTGTACCTGTGCACTAGCTTTTAATGATTTTTTTGGACACAAAGGAAATCGAGGAATATGGGAATGAAGCAGGAAAGTGGAGTTGAGGTAGAAGATCAGCGGTGATCTTACTGAATGGTGGAGCAGGCTCGAGGGGCCTACTCCTGGTCCTATTTCTTATGTTTTTATTTGTGCACATGGACACCTAAATCTCTTTGCTCCTCCACAGTTCCAAGTTTCTCACCATTAAGAAAATATTCCACCCTTCCAGAACACCAATCCTATCATCTCCCCATTATAGCCTCTATCTGTTTCTTAGTGTGCATTTCCACTGCAGAAACCAGTCTGAGAGCAACAGCTGCAGGTGGGGCTCCAGCAGGTAGAATCCTGTTTGCATAGTTTGGCCATTCCCTGGCTGGAACTCCATCTTGTTTAGGACAGAGCTCTGTGCATGGCCTGGATACAAAGGTGGGCAGAGCTGTCTCCAAACAGTTAGAAACTTAAATCTAACCCATGCTGTACCAGACCTGGGAATGCTGAAATAGCGTTCTTCAAAACTCAGGAACAGAAGCAATTACACTCATTAAACACTGAAATATTTTTTGCTACATTTCCTTCATCTACACACAAGCGGCTGGATTCCAGCGAGAGGTCGAGGTAAATGTCAGGCATCTGCGTGGCTGGGGATTGATTCCGCCCCGACAAGGAGATCATCTGTTACCGACATCGGGCCATTCCGATCAAAATCCTCAAACTGAAGTTCATCATCATCAACACTGAGAACAAACAGAGTGGGAGAAAAAAACGTCAAAAATAGACATGTACAGTCAGTAATGGACAGCCACTGGACATGTAATAATCAGCTGGATAACTGTGGTTAGTGGGCAAGAGGAAGCCTACAAGATGGTGTGTATCACACACAGGGAGTGGGATGTAATCAGGGGAGGTGGAGAGCGGAGGTGGAGTTTGTATGATGATACCCTGTGATGAGGAAGGTGGAATTTATATGATGATCCCATGTATTAAGGGATGTGGAGTCTGTATGATGATACCCCGTGATGTAATGAGGGGAGATGGAGTTTATCAGATGACCCCATCTGATGTAATCAGGGTAGGGGGCGTTAGCATGACGATCCCATGTAACGAGGGGAGATGGATTTTGTATGAATCATAGAATAGAATCATTGAAAGTTATGGCACAGAAGGAGGTCATTTGGCCCTTCGTGTCCATGCTGGCCGAAAAAGTGCTATCCAGCTTAATCCCACTCAGGAACATAGGAACATAGGAACAGGAGTAGGCCATTCAGCCCCTCGTGCCTGCTCCGCCATTTGATAAGATCATGGCTGATCTGTGATCTAACTCCATATACCTGCCTTTGGCCCATATCCCTTAATACCTTTGGTTGCCAAAAAGCTATCTATCTCAGATTTAAATTTAGCAATTGAGCTAGTATCGATTGCCGTTTGCGGAAGAGAGTTCCAAACTTCAACAACCCTTTGTGTGTAGAAAAGTTTTCTAATCTCACTCCTGAAAGGTCTGGCTCTAATTTTTAGACTGTGCCCCCTACTCCTAAAATCCCCAACCAGCGGAAATAGTTTTTCTCTATCCACCCTATCTGTTCCCCTTAATATCTTATAAACTTCGATCAGATCACCCCTTAACCTTCGAAACTCCAGAGAATACAACCCCAATTTGTGTAATCTCTCCTCGTAACTTAACCCCTGAAGTCCGGGTATCATTCTAGTAAACCTACGCTGCACTCCCTCCAAGGCCAATATGTCCTTCCGAAGGTACGGTGCCCAGAACTGCTCACAGTACTCCAGGTGTGGTCTAACCAGGGTTTTGTATAGCTGCAGCATAACTTCTGCCCCCTTGTACTCCAGTCCTCTAGATATAAAGGCCAACATTCCATTTGCCTTCTTGATTATTTTCTGCACCTGTTCACGACACTTCAATGATCTATGTACCTGAACCCCTAAGTCCCTTTGGGCATCCACTGTTTTAAACTTTTTACCATTTAGAAAGTGCCCTGTTCTATCCTTTTTTGATCCAAAGTGGATGACCTCATATTTGTCTACATTGAATTCCATTTGCCACAGTTTTGCCCATTCACCAAATCTATCAATATCGCTTTGTAATTTTATGTTTTCATCTACACTGCTTACAATGCCACCAATCTTGGTGTCATCGGCAAACTTAGATATGAGACTTTCTATGCCTTCGTCTAAGTCGTTAATAAATATTGTGAATAATTGAGGCCCCAAGACAGATCCCTGCGGGACTCCACTAGTCACATCCTGCCAATGTGAGTACCTTCCCATTATCCCTACTCTCTGTCGCCTTTCGCTCAGCCAACTTCCTAACCAAGTCCGTACTTTTCCCTCGATTCCATGGGCTTCTATCTTAGCTAACAGTCTCTTATGTGGGACCTTATCAAATGCCTTCTGGAAGTCTATATAAATAACATCCATTGACATTCCCCTGTTCACTACTTTAGTCATCTCTTTAAAAAATTCAATCAGGTTTGTCAGGCACAACCTACCTTTCACAAATCCAGGCTGGCTCTCTCTGATTAACTGAAAATTCTCAAGGTGTTCAGTCACCCTATCCTTAATTATGGACTCCAGCATTTTCCCCACAACAGATGTTAGGCTAACTGGTCTATAATTCCCCGGTTTCCCTCTCTCTCCTTTCTTAAAAAGCGGAGTGACATGTGCAATTTTCCAATCTAGAGGGGCAGTTCCTGAATCTAGAGAACTTTGAAAGATTATAGTTAGGGCATCCGCAATGTGCTCACCTACTTCCTTTAAAACCCTGGGATGGAAACCATCTGGTCCTGGGGATTTGACACTCTTTAGTGCTATTATTTTCTTCATTACTGTTGCTTTACTTATGTTAATTTTATCGAGTCCCTGTCCCCGATTCAATATAAGTTTTCTTGGGATTTCCGGCATGCTATCCTCTTTTTCGACTGTAAATACTGACGCAAAGTAATTGTTCAACATGTCCGCCATTTCCCCATTGTCAATGACAATATCCCCACTTTCAGTTTTTAAGGGGCCAACACTGCTCCTGACCACCTTCTTTTTCCTAATATAACTATAAAAGTTCTTTGTATTGGTTTTGATATCCCTTGCGAGTTTCTTTTCATACTCTCTTTTTGTAGCCCTTACTATCTGTTTTGTGACCCTTTGTTGCTCTTTGTATCTTTCCCATTCGCCAGGATCTGTGGCATTTTTTGCCTTTTTGTATGCCCTTTCCTTATGTCTTATACTGTCCCTCACCTCTTTAGTTGTCCATGGCTGTTTCTTTTGGCAAGTAGAGTTCTTGCCCCTCAGGGGTATAAACCGATTCTGTATCACGTTAAATGTTTCTTTAAACATTTTCCACTGATCATCAGTCGTTTTACCCATTAACAGATTTGCCCAGTTTACTGTGGACAGTCTCTGTCTCATCCCATTGAAGTCGGCCTTGCCCAAGTCTAGAATCTTAGCAGCTGATTCACTTTTTTCCCTTTCAAACACTACATTGAACTCGATCATGTTATGATCACTATTGGATAGATGTTCACGCACAGTTAAGCCGTTAACTAAATCTGGTTCATTACTCATTACTAAATCTAGTATGGCTTGCCCCCTTGTTGCCTCTAGGACATACTGCTGTAGAAAACTATCCCAGACACACTCAAGAAATTCACTACCTTTCTGACAGTTGCTAGTCTGATTTTCCCAATCTATGTGAAGGTTAAAGTCCCCCATTAAGACCACTATGCCTTTCTTACACGCTTGTCTAATCTCTGCATTTATACAATCTACCACTTCAGAGCTGCTGCCAGGGCTCCTATATACAACTCCCACTATAGTTTTAGATTCTTTCCTATTTCTCAATTCAACCCATAAGGTCTCTGTTGGCTGCTTACCTCTCATTATATCCCCCTTCATCATTGAAGTGATTTCATCTCTAATCATTAAGGCTACTCCTCCCCCTCTTCCATTTTCCCTATCTCTCCTGTAGACCTTATAACCCGGTATATTTAGTTCCCAATCCTGACCATCCTGCAGCCATGTCTCAGTAATAGCTATCATGTCATACCCTCCAATTTGAATTTGAACCTGTAGTTCATTTAATTTATTCCTTATACTTTCCAGCACTTGGTCCGTAGTCCTGTCGGTTACGGCACTTCAAGTGCACATCCAAGTACTTTTTAAATGAGTTGAGGGTTTCTGCCTCTACCACCCTTTCAGACCCCCACCACCCTTTGGGTGAAAAAATTTCTCCTCAGCTCCCCTCTAATCCTTCTACCAATTACTTTAAATCTATGCCCCCTGGTCAATCATCCCTCTGCTAAAGGAAATAGGTCTCCCTATCCGCTCTATCTAGTCCCGTCTTAATTTTATAGACCTCAATTAAATCTCCCTTCAGCTTCCTTTGTTTCAAAGAAAACAACCCCAGCCTATCCAATCTTTTCTCATAGCTAAAATTCTCCAGCCCTGGCAACATCCTTGTGAATCTCCTCTGTACCCTCTCTAGTGCAATCACATCCTTCCTGTAATGTGGTGACCAGAACTGTACGCAGTACTCAAGCTGTGGCCTAACCAATGTTTTATACAGTTCTAGCATAACCTTCCTGCTCTTATATTCGGCTAACAAAGGAAAGTATCCCATATGCCTTTTTAACCACCTTATCTACCTGTCCTGCTACCTTCAGGGATCTGTGGACATGCACTCCAAGGTCCCTTTGTTCCTCTACACCTCTCAGTACCCTCCCGTTTATTGTATACTCCCTTGCCTTGTTTGCCCTCCCCAAATGCATTACCTCACATTTTTCTGGATTGAATTCCATTTGCCACATTTCTGCCCACCTGACCAGTCCATTGATATCTTCCTGCAGTCTACAGCTTTCCTCCTCACTATCAATCACACGGCCAATTTTTGTATCATCTGCAAACTTCTTGATCAAGCCCCCTACATTCAAGTCCAAATCATTAATATATACCACAAAAAGCAAGGGACCTAGTACTGAGCCTTGCAGGACCCCACTGGAAATAGCCTTCCAGTCACAAAAATACCCGTCAACCATTACCCTTTGCTTCCTGCCACTGAGCCAATTTTGGATCCAACTAGCCACTTTCCCTTGGATCCCATGGACTTTTACTTTTTTGACCAGTCTGCCATCCTTGCTAAAATCCATGTAGACTACGTCAAACGCGTTATCCTCATTGACCCTCCTTGTTAACTGCTCAAAAAATTCAATCAAGTTAGTCAGACACGACCTTCCCGTAACAAGTCCATGCGGACTGTCTTTGATTAACCTGTGCCTTTCTAAATGATGATTTATGCTGTCCCTCAGAATTGATTCCAATAATTTGCCCACCATCGAGGTTAGACTGACTGGCCTATAATTACTCGGTCTATCTCTTTCTCCCTTTTTAAACAACTGTACTTGACTATTCCAATGCTCTTCTGGCCGGCCTCCCATCTTCCACCCTCCATAAACTTGAGCTCATCCAAAACTCTGCTGCCCATATCCTAACTCGCACCAAATCCCGTTCACCCATCATTCCTGTGCTCGCTGACCTATATTAGCACCCGGTCCGGAAACGCCACTATTTTAAAATTCTCAACATTGTTTTCAAATCCCCCTATGGCCTCGGCCCTCCCTATTCTGTAACCTCCTCCAGCCCTACAATCCTCTGAGATCCCCGTGCGTCTCCAATTCTTGCTTCTTGCGCATTTGTGATTTTAATCATTCCACCATTGGCGGCCGTGCCTTCAGCTGTCTAGGCCCTAAGCTTTGGAATTCCTTCCCTAATCCTCTCCACCTCTCTACCTCTCTCTCCTCCTTTAAGATGCTCCTTAAAACCTACCTCTTTGACCAAGCTTTTGGTCACCTGTCCTAATACCTCCTTATGTGGCTTGGTGTCAAATTTTGTTTGATAACGCTCCTGTGAAGTGCCTTGGGATGTTTTACTCTGTTAAAGGCGCTATAAATATGCATGCTGTTGTTGTGCGATGTAATGAGAGGAGGTGGAGTTTGTATGATGATCCAGTGGAATGTAATGAGGGGAGGTTAGAGTGCTGATCCAATCTAACTGTTCTGTGAGAAGGTTGTACATTTTTATTCACAGAAATCTGTCGTTGGAATAAAACGATTTCAGCCAAAAGCTCTAGATTTCAGGACCATCTATCAGGCAAATGTGCAAAGAAATAAAAACAGGTACTTACAGGTTTCCTGCGAGTTACGCATTTCAGAAAGAAGAAAGAAAAGATGAATGTGTATCTGAATCAGTGTCAAAATTCAATTATAAAACAGCAACATAGCTACATGCTGGATCAGTGAGTACACTGGCTCAGACACATATTAAAACACTTCCAGGGCATTGACATTTCAGACAAATGCCGAAATCCTTCTGCATTGCAACCTCTGTAGTTACATTTAAATCCTCCCTTCTTATTCACTCCCACTATATATAATTCCATGGACCAAACCCTTTTCCATTCACTCGCATTATGTAGAATTCCAATGGACCAAATTCCCTTTCAGTGCTATTATACAGAATTTAAATTGAGAAACCTTTCTCCACTCCACCCCTTATGTCGATGTTTCTTATTTAATTATATAATCTATTTGATACTCACCAACTGGGAGTTCTGGTTTGGGATGCATGAGCAAGAAGGGTATTTCCACAGCAACATCACTGCAAAGGAACAACAAAACAAACAAATTACTAACACAAAGTTCCAGAACAATCTTAAAAATACACAACTGCACAAAGCCTATATGAAGCCCTTTTTATTCCTTCCAACTCCCCCCTCAAATCCCCCCCCACCCCGCCATACCCTCTTCTCCTGTAGGATTGAGCTACAATGGTCAGCAGCAGTCCTTCAATGCACTGTGCCCAGGTGTATTTTATAGGGGAGAGCAACAAGATTGATCCTAAATGTGAAAGCAATGTGCCCAAGCTCTGCAGAGCAGTGAGAAGGTTAAGGAGAACCCCAACAAGCAGTACAAAATATTAAATTCAATAAGATAAATAAGACAAACCTACAATACCACTGCTACATAAACCAGGAAAATAAATTTTAATTAGTGAAAAGTAAATTTTAAACATACATCAGGGAAAACTTATTTACTCAAACTGTGAGAAATGTTTGCAATTATCTATGAAGCAGGGAAGCAAAGGTAAAAGCATCTCCCAGATGTGAGAGATATTTAAATATGAGATGGATAAGATACAAGTTAAATACATTCTGGGGTAGAAATTGTTTTAAGCACGTTTTTGGGCATAGAAAGGGCTCAGAGCTCATGCCCGATCACTGGACACAACTAAGGTCCCAAAATAGTCCCCCTAATTATTTAATAAAACAGACGGGCTGCCAGTGCTCCTCGCACTGTTCATTAGCAGCTCGCCTACAAGGGCAAAAATATTGTGCGCTGCTGATGCCATTTAAAGGCAGCCTGCATCTCTTAAAGGGTGGTGCATTTGGGTGCAGGCAACTATAACTGAGAATTGTGGACAATGGCAGGCACAGGAGAAGCTAGAAGGGCCCCCCCCAACCCCACCACCCCAATTTTCTGCTACTGCGTTGGAGGTATTGGTGGAGGAGATCAGCAGGAGGAGGGACATCTTCTATCCATCAGGCAGCAGCAATATATCAAGGCAAACTGCTCGGCATGATAGGGGCAGAGGTGACAGAGTGGGTCAGTGCCAGAAGAATCGCCACCAGGACAAGGCTGCAATGTAGAAAAAAGTTCAATGACCTCACAAGGACAGCTCAGGTAACTCTTTACTTAGCTTCGCACTACCTGTTGCCCCAGCATTCACAACCCTTTTCTCCGCCGATTACTAGCACTTCCCTCCAATCGCTGCAGCAGACTTCTCTCCACCTTCTTCTGCTCCTACTGCAGCACTTTGCACCTGCTACTCTCCTCACTATTACTTCCTTCACCTTGTCACACCTTTGCCTCTATTCACACACCAAGAACATTATTCTATCCTGACATGCACGTCCTCAAAACCTCTAACTACGCCAACACTGACACACTCCCTTCTTTCTTGCAGGGTAAGCTCACACGCAACAACAGGGAGCAGGCAGCCACAAGAGGAAGGCCACGCTTCATCCATGTGCCTTTCCCTCTGGAAGAACAGGGTATGGACATCTTGTGTAGGGGCCGCATCAGCAGCTTCAGGGCTCACTTAAATCTCGCCCTTACACATGATGCATGACAAATTGCTGCTGCTTTCGGAAGCCACTCGTCTGTCTCTGCTTACCCCTGCCACGAAATGCAAACCCTTGTCCCTTTCTTCCACTTCAGGTCCAGAAGCCCCACACAGCTCTCAGTAAGCAAGAAGATGAAGAAGAAGGAAGCACTGCAGAACAGGACGCATCACTGGACCTTACACTTGCAGACAACAGCTCAGAGACTGGCACTGTGCATAGTTTAGAGGGTGGGCTAGAGGTGGCTGCATGTGGAAATGCATCTAGCGCTAGTGTGCAGGAGCAAGGGTGGGGGGTAGGACGGCCCAGGAAGGAGCTCACCAGAGGGACAGCTCGCATCCTAGCCCTGCTGCACAGGGTACAGATGAAGACATTGAGGATCCACCATACATAAGGAGACTGACGGTAATCCACAAGGACCCCCTAAGTGCACTGGATTGCCTGCCAGCGTACAATGTCGGAGAGCATGGAGGAGTCCAGCTCCAACTTATGTGCTGTCATCGCGCACAGCATCAAGACCGTGCAGTCAAACTTGGAGCAAGTGATCAGTTCTATGAGCTCAGCAGGGGACTCCTCAGTGATGGAGCCTCCGCTGATAGCTCTGACACATTCGATGGAAGCTCAGACTGCTGCCATCTTGGCTCTGGAGTCCAGCATTTCTCTGGCTCACAAAGCCAGGAAGGAGAGCATGGATAGGGGCTTCGAGAGCCTCCCTGAACATCTGCACTGTTCTTGTGCACAGCAGTGGGAGTGCTGAGGCTCAGCCCCCTGACAGTGGCTCCATGGGTGAGCCGCCTGCTGTCCTCAGGAGCACAGCACACCGATTCGCCAGCCAGCCTCTCAACCAGTGCCCTTGTTGGTGCCAGACAGCCAAAGCCGAGTTCCAGCAAACTGCAGCCGGGTCCTCAACGGCTACAATTTCTCGAGGTTGCCCACCACGGCCATCTCAAGTGCCCTCAGCAGAAGTTCAGCAGCCAGTCTGCCACCTGATGGTGTGGGTGGAACAGAGGGGGTATTGAGGACTGGCACAGTATGAAAGTGCCATGATTACTTCCAGGAAACCGGCTACAGACCTGCATGACTCGCTTCCTGTGGTCACAAACAAGTTGAACATTGAGCGAATGGAAGCCCTTCCTGTTAAAAGACAGTCCTGGGTCATGATGTGAAACAGTTTTTGTCCATGTTGCTCTACAGTGAGGTGTCAGTGTGGCTCAGTCTGGGTACTGGTAGGGTACCAGTGTTGCTCTTTAGTGCGGTGTCAGTGTGGCTCAGTCTGGGTACTGGTAGCGTACCAGTGTTGCTCTTTAGTGCGGTGTCAGTATGGCTCAGTCTGGGTACTGGTAGGGTACCGGTGTTGCTCTACAGTGCGGTGTAAGTATGGCTCAGTCTGGGTACTGGTAGGGTACCGGTGTCGCTCTTTATTGAGGTGTCAGTGTGGCTCAGTCTGGGTACTGGTAGGGTACCGGTGTTGCTCTTTAGTGCGGTGTCAGTATGGCTCAGTCTGGGTACTGGTAGGGTACCGGTGTCGCTCTTTAGTGAGGTGTCAGTGTGGCTCAGTCTGGGTACTGGTAGGGTACCGGTGTTGCTCTTTAGTGCGGTGTCAGTATGGCTCAGTCTGGGTACTGGTAGGGTACCGGTGTTGCTCTTTAGTGCGGTGTCAGTGTGGCTCAGTCTGGGTACTGGTAGGGTACCGGTGTTGCTCTTTAGTGAGGTGTCAGTATGGCTCAGTCTGGGTACTGGTAGGGTACCGGTGTTGCTCCTTAGTGAGGTGTCAGTGTGGCTCAGTCTGGGTACTGGTAGGGTACCGGTGTTGCTCTTTAGTGCGGTGTCAGTGTGGCTCAGTCTGGGTACTGGTAGGGTACCGGTGTTGCTCTTTAGTGAGGTGTCAGTATGGCTCAGTCTGGGTACTGGTAGGGTACCGGTGTTGCTCTTTAGTGAGGTGTCAGTGTGGCTCAGTCTGGGTACTGGTAGGGTACCGGTGTTGCTCTTTAGTGTGGTGTCAGTATGGCTCACTCCAAGTGCAATCTTTTTTTTCTTCCCCCAAGCTTTCTCCTGAAGGGGAAGACTCTGATTCTTGCTGAGTTCCACAGCTACTGAGAACACCCCACGTAACTTGCCAAGTTCTTTATGAGACTAAACAGTGAGTGCCAGCGGGCTATTAGACCGTGGAGAGCATCACGATCCAGTTCTTCCCCTGATGTCCACACATGTACTTCCAGCAGGAGTCACTGAGGCCAATTGTAGAGTCTTGCTGCCACCCCAGTTTGGTAAACTCAACATAAACCAGGAATCCAACTTGGGATCTCCTAGTCTGTATAACTTTGAACTACTCTGGGTTGTGCTTTTAGCCCCATTAGGGGAACTGGATCAGGCAGATCTCCAACTTGATTTCAATGGAAACGAAAATCGGCCGGTTTCTATAACGGGCTCCATAACAGTTTTACGCCTAGGCGGCAAGGTGAAAATCTAATGAGTTTGATCTTCAGAAAGCTGCAGTAATGACCGAGCTGATACTGAAGTGAGGAAAGCGGTTGATCTCACATTTGAATAATTTAATATAATAGCTTACCTGAACAAAGCATCTCCCAGCATTCTGAATGGTAAACAAAGGGACAAAATTATCAACAAGAAAATGGCGATCATTGCATTTCTAAATGAGTCCAGTTAAAAGTGTTGTTAAGGGGACCAGAGGCTGTGTGTGAACACATTGGCCTTTCAGTCCTGAGGTCAAATCCAACCCAAGCACATTGTGATTCGCCGTCTCCTTCCTAGTGCGGAGGAGCAGTCATTGCATGGTCACACGAAAGCAGAACTGACAATCAATCAAAGTCTTGCAGACCATGTTTAGAGCTGGGGTTTATATTTATTTCTTTCTTTCGTGGGTGAGGCTGTTCCCAGTTGTCTCCCCTGCTGTGCTCCCGGAGGAATAGACCTGTGCCCTCGTGTGGCGCCACAAGTTACTGGCCACCCTGTCCAAATGACGCCCATTTTTCAGGTATGAACCTCGACAGCGAGTTGTTTTATGGTGATGGGGAGGGGGCATCACAGCTCAGCCTGACTTCACCAAACATCTGCACAATCGCACTTTCCTGTCACTAGGACCAGACAGTAATCAATAATCTGGATCCGCTTTCTGCTCCTTCTACCTGAGGTACTTGAAGCACTGCTAGAGATCAGACAGGGTTTTGGAACCCAATGTGTAAGGCTCAGCTCCACGCTAGGCAGAGCACTTCCTCACTGAGCCACTGGGAGAGAGTTCCTCCTTTTTTTAAAAGTACTTTCCTACCCTGCCCTTTCTTGGGCTGATCCACACCACACACCATTCCTCACCAAGGGTGAGGAAAGGGGGCGGCAAGGCAATGGTGGGTAACTCTCTCCCTCCCTGTATGGCAGTGCCAACCCTCCGCTCAGTGCTTCACCCAGCACAGCTCAGCTGCGATCGTAACTCTCTCCCTCCCTGTATGGCAGTGCCAACCCTCCGCTCAGTGCTTCACCCAGCACAGCTCAGCTGAGATCGTAACTCGATCTACAGCCAATCGCATGTTGTAAACCTTCATCCTATCGCTCTGTGCACTGGGGCTCCAACATTAGTGAATCAGCAGCCCCATTTTACACCGCACCTGATTTTGCGATGTAAAATGTGTTGCCAATTCGTTAGGAACTCATTTTAAGAACATAAGAACGTAAAAAATAGGAGCAGGAGTAGGCCATACGGCCCCTCGAGCCTGCTCCTCCATTCAATAAGATCATGGCTGATCTTCTACCTCAACTCCATTTTCCTGCCCTATCCCCATATACTCCTTTAACGTCCAAAAATCTATCGATCTCAGTCTTGAATATACTCAACGACTGAGCATTCACAATCCTGTGGGGTAGAGAATTCCAAGGATTCACAATCTTCTGAGTGAAGAATTTTTTCCTCATCTCGGTCCTAAATGGCCGACCCCTTTTTGCGCTGCTGGCATGGACCAATTTCACCCCTATTGTGTAGAAGTCTCATGTTTATTTGACTTTGAAATACATTTCAACCCCTTGCTAACAGAATAAGACATTAGGGAGTTTTGGTCCCTAATGTCTTGAGTCCTTTGTAACAGGGAAGCCATATTGGACAGTTGCTGGAGAAGGAGAGAGCTCAGAGGAGCAAGAAGGGAAAGTCTGTATGCGACACTTACCCAGATACAATCAACTTCACCCTTATCTTATAGGAGATAAGAATTCCCCAGACTTTCCGTTCATTTCCTTCCTTTAAGCTGGAAACAGAAAATTGAGATGTTAGTTGCTCTGAGGAAGGGAGACATAAGAACAATAATTTATAGAAACAGGAAAAGGTCACTAGGCTCAACGTGTCTCCCTTTTTAAATCATGGGGAGAATTTTTGTCTTTCCTTCATCCACCTGATTCACGGACCCACGATTTTTCTGTCAATTAGAATTTAGTAGAGCTAAGAGCGCTTATGGCGAAAATTGACCCCCTCAATCAGTGTCCCTCAATCCCTTCCCACTTCATACACACATCTATAGGTAAATTCAGCAATTGCCTGCTCCCAGTGTTGATTGGGGCCTGAAGGGAGTATGGGTCAGAGTTAGGGCTGCAACACCGTTGTCTTAATTCTCTGACCTGCACTTCCTTCAAGTCACCTCAACACTGGGATTGTGAATTTGCTGAATTTGCTGTCTATTTGTCTCTTGAATCCACTTCAATATCCTTCCCTGATAACTTATTTCACAACTAGATTACCCTTTGGGTTAAAAAATGTCCTTGACTTTTCTTATTCCTGACTTCCTTATTTTTAATGTATCCCTTGGGAATTGAACCCTTTACCACAGGGAACAGTTTGCCTCAATCATAATCTTGAAAACTTCGATCAGATCAACTTGGAGTCCCCTCCTCTCAGATATAAAGGCACGGCATACAAAAGAAGCCAAACTTGTTGGCCAAGATCTCCCTCATTCAGCTATTGCACTGCCTGCCTAAATTACACCAGGAAAGCAGCAGAGGAAGGGTAGCAAATGTATCCACAGTGCCAGTGATCTGTCACTGCTGAGTTTCCAACCAGCTGGGTTGCTGTGAGGATCTGCGGAGAGGAACCAGGCATTCTTGACAAGAGAGGAGGAAAACTCAAAGGAAGAGTCACTTCAGGCCACAAGCAGGCCATAAGACCATAATATCTTAAGAGATAGGAGCAGGAGTAGGCCATTCAGCCCCTCGAGCCTGCTCCGCCATTTAATGAGATCATGGCTGATCTGATTTTTACCTCAACTCCACTTTCTCACTCTTTCCTCATATCCTTTGACTCCCTTGCTGATCAGAAATTTGTCTAACTCAGCCTTGAATGTATTCAATGACTCAGCCTCCACAGCTTTTTGGGGTAAAGAATTCCCAAGATTCACGACCCTCTGGGAGAAGAAATTCCTCCTCATTTCCGCCTTAAACGGGCGACCCCTTATTCTAAGACTATGCCCCCTAGTTTTCGATTCCCCCATGAGGGGTAACATCCTTTCAGCATCTACCCTATCGAGTCCCCTCAGAATCTTGTATGTTTCAATAAGATCGCCTCTCATTCTTCTAAACTCCAATGAGTATAGACCCAAGCTGTTCAATCTTTCCTCATAAGACAACCCTTCCATACCCAGAATCAACCTAGTGAACCTTCTCTGAACTGCCTCCGATGCAAGTATGTCCTTCCTTCAATAAGGGCACCAGAACTGTACGCAGTACTCCAGGTGTGGTCACACCCTGCTTTTATACTCCATCCCCCTAGAAATAAAGACCAATATTCCGTTTGCCTTCCAGATTACCTGCTGCACCTGTATGTTGACTTTTCGTGTTTCATGTACGAGGACACCCAGATCCCTCTGTACCTCAGCATTTTGTAGTATTTTTCCATTCAAATAATATTTTGCTTTTTTATTTTTCCTCCCAAAGTGGATGACTTCACATTTTCCTACATTATATTCCATCTGCCAAATTTTTGCCCATTCGCTTAACCTGTCGATATCCCTTTGCCGACACTTTGTGTCCTCATCGCAACTTGCTTTTCCACCTATCTTTGTATCATCAGCAAATTTGGCCACAAGACACTCTGTTCCTTCATCCAAGTCATTGATATATATTGTAAATAGTTGAGGCCCCAGCACTGATCTCTGCGGCACCCCACTAGTTACAGATTACCATTTTGAAAATGACCCTTTTATCCCGACTCTTTGTTTTCTGTTAGTTAGCCAATCCTCTATCCATGCCAGTATATTACCCCCAACACCATGAGCTCTTATCTTGTGCAGTAATATTTTAATCTTGTGCCCTTCCTGTAAACTAGGCCCTAAGTGGCCCAGGTGGAAATCTGCGGGCAGGTCACTTGCCAACACTTCCCTTCAACTGCAGATGGAGAATGATATTGTTGGCATGGGACACCATTGTCATGTGACACAGGGATGCCAGGACATGAGAGGAAAGTGCAGGTACACTAATCATCACATTTTAAAAGGTTCTATTATATCAGAGAGCCTTACAAGAGGGGAATCTTTTGCATATTACAATCACAGGTCGACTTCTTCACTTTGGCCTTGGGCTTTCACCTAGACTTCTGAAAAAGTATTTTAAAACTTTGCATATTTTTCTATCAAGGAAGTTCCATTGTCAAACAAATGTCACTTTCCTGGCAGTACGAATCTGTTAACGGAAATATGTCAAGCAGGCAGGAATCCCCTCTCTAAACTTCTCCGCCTTTCTACCTCTCCTCCTTTAAGACGCTCCTTAAAACATACGTCTTTGACCAAGCTTTTGGTCACCAATCCGAATACCTCCTTATGAGGTTCGGTGTCAAATTTTGTTTGATAACGCTCCTGTGACGTTTTACTACGTTAAAGGCGCTATATAAATGTACGTTGTTGTTGCCTCATACTGACCATTTGCAATGTTGGCACATACTTAAAGTGTCAATAAACACAGGGTTGCCACTCATCAAGTCAGATATTTCGCACAACTAATTCATGTACATGAACATCATAGTTGTACAGTCACACAAATATCACAACGGCTTGTGTACACGAATATCACAACTGTACATGTATACAAATATTACAACTGTACATGCACACGAATATCACAACTGTATTAAAAGCAGTACCTCAAGTAGATAAGGCTATTAAAAAACTAATGGAATACTGGGTTTTATGGCAAGAGGAGTAGAATATAAAAGTCAAAATGTAATGGTAAATCCATATAAAACTTTAATAAGACCACAGTGGGAGTATTGTGTGCAATTTGGGCTCCACACTGTAGGGAGGATGTTGAGGCAATAGAGTGCAGAGCAGATTCACTAGGATGCTGCTGATCTGAGGAAATATAAATACGAAGAAAGACTTAAAAACTGGGCATGATGTGGAGATGCCGGTGATGGACTGGGGTGGACAAATGTAAGGACTTGCACAACACCAGGTTATAGTCCAACAGTTTTATTTGAAATCACAAGCTTTCGGAGCTTACCTCCTTCGTCAGGTGAGCGAAGGGTTCTAAAAACGCATAGCATATATAGTCAGAGAACAATGCCTGGTAATTACAGATAATCTTTCCAACTGCCCCCTATCACATCTCGGCTGGGAGACGATCACAGCAATCAAAGGTGTCGTTGGTGTTCAGACAGGTTAGCCATGGAAAACATTACATCCCAGTATACTGAATACACAATGGGTCAGATTACAAAGACAGAGAGAGAAAGAGACCTGAAAGGCAGAGAGAGAGAGAATGTCCAGTTGTATTAAAAACAGATAACTTTTTTTCGCTGGTGGGGTTACATGTAGCGTGACATGAACCCAAGATCCCGGTTGAGGCCGTCCTCATGGGTGCGGAACTTGGCTATCAATTTCTGCTCGACGATTTTGCGTTGTCGTGTGTCTCGAAGGCCGCCTTGGAGAATGCTTACCCGAAGATCGTAGGCTGAATGTCCTTGACTGCTGAAGTGTTCCCCGACTGGGAGGGAACCCTCCTGTCTGGCGACAAGGCAAAATCGTCGAGCAGAAATTGATAGCCAAGTTCCGCACCCATGAGGACGGCCTCAACCGGGATCTTGGGTTCATGTCACGCTATATGTAACCCCACCAGCGAAAAAAAGTTATCTGTTTTTAATACAACTGGACATTCTCTCTCTCTCTCTCTCTGCCTTTCGGGTCTCTTTCTCTCTCTGTCTTTGTAATCTGACCCATTGTGTATTCAGTATACTGGGATGTAATGTTTTCCATAGCTAACCTGTCTGAACACCAACGATACCTTTGATTGCTGTGATCGTCTCCCAGCCGAGATGTGATAGGGGGCAGTTGGAAAGATTATCTGTAATTACCAGTCATTGTTCTCTGACTATATATGCTATGTGTTTTTAGAACCCTTCACTCACCTGATGAAGGAGGTAAGCTCCAAAAGCTTGTGATTTCAAATAAAACTGTTGGACTATAACCTGGTGTTGTGCAAGTCCTTACATTTAAAAACTGGGGGCTGTTTTCACTTGAACAAAGGAGATTAAGGGTTGATTCGATAGAGATGCTTAAAATTATGAAGGGATGGACAGAGTAGATAGAAACAGACTTATTCCAGTGATCGAGGGGTCTAGAACAAGGGGACATAGATATAAGTTTAAATGATTCCAGGGATGAGGGGCTTTAGTTACATGGATAGACTGGAGAAGCTGGGGTTGTTCTCCTTGGAACAGAGATGGTTGCAAGGAGATTTGATAGAAGTATTCAAAATCATGAAGGGTCTAGACAGAGTAGATAGAGAGAAAATGTTCCCATTGGCGGAAGGGTCAAGATCCAGAGGACATAGATTTAAGGTGATTGGCAAAAGAACCAAAGGTGACATGAGGAAAAACTTTTTTACACAGTGAGTGGTTAGGATCTGGAATGCACTGCCTGAGAGGGTGATGGAGGCAGATTCAATCATGGCCTTCAAAAGGGAACTGGATAAGTGCTTGAAAGGAAAAAATTTGCAGGGCTACGGGGATAGGGTGGGTGAGTGGGACTAGCTGGATTGCTCTTGCATAGAGCCGGCGCGGACTCAGTGGGCTGAATGGCCTCCATCCGTACTGTAACCTTTCTATGAGAGCATAGAGGGTTGTGAGACTGTGGAGTTAGTGATTGAAGCAGACACCAAGTCAACATTTATTAATAGGTTAGGTAGTTGGTTGAAGGATAGGGGGAATAAAGAGATAAAGGAACAAGGCAGGCACATGGGATTAGGATTGCTGCTCATGTGAAGGAGCACTAACATGGACAGGCTGGGCTGAACAGCCCGTTTCTGTGTTGTAATTTCTATATAATTATATACATGAATATCACAACTTACATGTACACAAATATTAAAACTACACATGTACACAAATACTATAATTTGTACATGCAATTTTGTGATTATCCCCTCCCCCAAACAATGACCTCACATGAGTGAGGGCTTCATTGTGTGCAACTTGATCTATTTTACACTCTCAGGAGCCTTTCTCTGCCATCACTGTATTGCTACACATGACTTGGGATGGTTCCACTCCGTTAAAGGGGGCTGCAAATTGTTGTTGATGACAAAATGAGGCAAATAATTGTGAAGTACAGCTGCACATGCCCAAATCCCAGCACAAACACAGGACCATTTCACATGTAAGAGATGGATCTTCGAAAGAAAACATTAAACCCGTGAGATACCCAGAGTATCATAAACTTGTACTGCCTTACATAGTGGTGGAAGCCAAGTTGGTGTCCTCGTGTCTGATTTTTCCATCCAGTGCCACACCATGCTTCTCACGGTTATTAGCCACTATAGGATAGAGCGTGCAGACCTTCTTTAGAGCGGAACCTGGACTGACCTGTTCACTGAATAAGAGTACACTTATCAACACAAGTGAAATGCAAATTAACACAAAATGCAAACAGCTTCAGCTGTACATCCCTGCAAACATGCCAGCCAGACCCTCCAACCACGATATACAGTCCACAACCACCCCAGAATCACCCAAATACACCCGAGAATGTTGCAAGTATGCTCTATAAACATCCCAAATATGTCCAGCGAACACTCCAAATATACTCCATAAACAGTACAAATCCAACCTAGACCCACCCCAAATACACTGTAAACACTCCAAATATATCCAGTGAATACCCCAAATTTACCTCATAAACACCACAAATATAGCCTGTAAACACCTCAAATACACTCTATAAACAGTAGAAATACACCTGGTAAACACCTCAAATACACTCTATAAACAGTAGAAATACACCTTGTAAACACCTCAAATACAATCTATAAAGAACAGAAATACACTTTGTAAACACCTCTAATACATCTTATAAACAGTAGAAATACACCTTGTAAACACCTCAAATACAATCTATAAAGAACAGAAATACACCTGGTAAACACCTCAAATACATCCTATAATCAACAGAAATACACTTTGTAAACACCTCTAATACATCTTATAAACAGTAGAAATACACCTTGTAAACACCTTAAGTACACTCTATAAACAAAAGAAATACATCTAGTAAACACCTCAAATACACCCTATAAATAGCAGAAATACTGCTTGTAAACATCTCAAATGCACTCTATACACAACAGAAATACATCTTGTAAACACCACAAATGCACTCTATACACACTCTATACACAACAGAAATACATCTTGTAAACATCTCAACTGGATGCTATAAAAAGTAGAAATACACCTTGTAAACACCTCAAATACATCCTATAATCAACAGAAATAAACTTTGTAAACACCTCAAATACATCTTATGAACAGTAGAAATACACCTTGTAAACACCTTAAGTACACTCTATAAACAAAAGAAATACACCTACTAAACACCTCAAATACACTCTATAAACAACAGAAATACACCTTCTAAACACCTCCAATACATCCTATAACAGTAGAAACACACCTTGCAAACACCTCAAATACACTCTATAAACAACAGAAATACACCTTGTAAACACCTCAAATACACTCTATAAACAACAGAAATACTCCTTGCAAACACCTCAAATACACTCTATAAACAACAGAAATACACCTTGTAAACACCTCAAATACACTCTATAAACAACAGAAATACACTTTGTAAACACCTCAAATACACTCTATAAACAACAGAAATACACCTTGTAAACACCTCAAATACACTCTATAAACAACAGAAATACACCTTGTAAACACCTCAAATACAATCTATAAACAAAAGAAATACACCTTTTATAAACCTCAAATACATCTTATAAACAGTAGAATTACACCTTGTAAACACCTCCAATACTTCCTATAAACAACAGAAATACACTTTGTAAACACCTCAAATACATCCTATAAACAACAGAAGTACACCTTGTAAACACATCAAATACACTCTATAGACAACAGAAATACACCTTGTAAACACCTCAAATACATCCTATAAACAACAGAAATACACACCAAACATGCTCTCAAGACACCTCAAATACAACCTATAAAAAGCTCAAACACACCCTGTAAACAACCCAAACCCTGTAAACAATTTAAAATCACCATGTAAACAGTTCAAATACATCCTGTAAACACCTCAACTTCACCCTGCAAATATTTCAAATACACTCTGTACGCACTTCAAATACACCCTGTAACAATCCCAAACACATCATTTAAACAATCCAAATATAACCTGCAAACACCCCTAATATACCCTGTAAATAATCCAAGCATCCCCTCAAACAATCCATAACACATCCTGAATGGCAAATTGTGATGAAGAATGCAGGAGATTGCAGGAGGACATAGACAAATTAGCAGAGTGGGCAGATAGGTGGCAGATGCAGTGCAATATGGTGTGGCGCAGTTTAGGAAAAAGAACAGTGAAGTCGGGGCCTATCATCCAGCACATGCAGGAGGTGCAGAAAAGAATCAGGGATGAGGGACTTCAGTTATGTGGATGGACTGGAGAAACTGGGGTTGTTCTCCTTAGAGCAGAGAAGGTTAAGAGGAGATTTGAAAGAAGTGTTCAAAATCATGAAGGGTTTAGATAAAGTAAATAAAGAGAAACTGTTCCCATTGATGGAAGTGTCGAGAACCAGGTGGCACAGATTTAAGATGCTTGGCAAAAGAAGTAAAGGCGATATGAGGAAAATGTTTTTTATGCAGAAAGTCATTATGATCTGGAATGTGCTGCCTGAAAGGATGGTGGAAGCAGATTCAATGGTGGCTTTCAAAAAGGAATTGGATAAATACTTGAAGTGAAAAAATATGCAGGGCTACGGGGACAGAGCGGGGGAATGGGACTAACTGGATTACTCTTACAAAGAGCCAGCACGGGTTCGATGGGCCGAATGGCCTCCTTCTCTGCTGTAACCATTCAATGATTCTATATGGGTGCTGAGAAATGTCAGCCGGGTGGGGTGCTGAGAGCGTAGTGTTGGCCTGGGTCCTCATTAACGGGGTTTTTGTTTAGGTCTTAATGAGCTTGGCACATGCCTGGCACACAGCCCCTCGGTATCACTGGCATTTCCCCACGGCATTATCCGCAGTGAGTGAGCAGCAAATTGCCTTTGCCTGATATGCATCGGCACTATGGGCTTTGAGCATTGCGTTATCTTCCCCCCAACATCGTTTAAAAGGGAATTAGATTAGTATTTGAAAAACAAGAATATAAAGGGATGCATGGAAAGGGCAGGGATTTGAGTAGTTACATAGAAGTATATAGATTCCACAGCACAGAAACAGGCCATTCGGCCCAACCGGTCCATGCCAATGATTATACTCCACATGAGCCTCCTCCCACTCTAATTACCTCTTCCCACCCTGCCCCCATGTCCTGCTATTTCCTTCTCCCTCATGTATGCATCAAGCCTCTCAAATGCATAAATCCTACCTGCTTCAACCACTGCACATGGCAGTGAGTTCCACATACTCACCACTCTGTGGAAAGAAATTCCTCCTAAGTTCTTTATTTGATCTGTTAGTGGCTATCTTATAGTTATGCCTCCTTGTTCTGGACTCACCCACAATTGGAAGCAGTTTCTCCATATCCACCCCATTGAGCTTCATAATTTTAAAGACCTCTATCCGGTCTCCTCTTAGTCTTAACATTTCCAGAGAAAGGAGCCCCAGCCTGCTCAATCTTTCCTGATAGTTGCATCTTCTCAATTCTGGTAGCATCCTTGTAAATCTTCTCTGCACTTTTTCCAGTGCTTCAATATCCTTTTTGTAATATGGAGACCAGAACTCCACAAAGTACTCCAAGTGTGGTCTAACCAAGTTCCATATAAATTTAACATTAATTCCCTGCTTTTGTATTCCATTCCACTGGAAATTAACCCCAGTACTTTGCTTACACTCTTTATGGCTTTATCAACTTGTGTTGCTACTTTTAGAGATTTATGTGTCTGTATTCCCAGATTTCTTTGCTCCTCTATCCTATTTAGTTATTTATCTTCCAAGGAATTAGTGGCCTTCTCTGTGAGCCTGTTTATGTCTTCCTGTATTTTAGTGCAGTCCTCCACATTATTCACCAACCTCCCAATTTTGTATCATGAACAGCTAGCACTGGCACAATGGACTAATGGCCACCTTCTGTGCTGTAATGTCTATGATCCCCTTGACCTAATGCAGGCTGGAAGCTTCTGCTTAAGTGGAGATTTTACCCCATAATTCTTCAGGGTGTATTTGTTTTCTTTGTATCTGGACAGTATTGCTGTTGGGAACTGGACATGGACATGCAAACTATTCACCAATTGCTTTTTATTAAAGGGGATAAACCCACATATCAAGCAAGCTTTGCTTGTCTCGCTTGTACCGATTGCTACACTTGGAATAGGGTCGCCAACTCTGATTGGATGTATTCCTGGAGATTTCATCACATGACATCCCGCCTCTAACCACCCTGCACCCACACTCCGGCCATTGGTCACCAGCCACGTCCATCCTCACAGCAAACCCCTTCCCATGTCCATTGGAAAATGAACAGACTCTTCAGTACCCCACTGGATGATTGTTGACTGTCAGACAAACAGCATTTTTCTCCCCCAATCTCCAATATTTTTTATAAATAATAAATGAAAGTGATCAAAAAAATAAAAATAAACACAATACCCCTATGACTTTCCTTCTGGGTTGCTCGCAGCAGGGTTCAGGAGATTAATCTTTAATTCCTGGAGACTTCAGGGCAATCCTGTAGAGTTGGCAACCCTAACTAACAAGCTGTACTAAAGCAGGATTCCAACTTGGACTGAGTGCCTCACTTACTTGGTTTCCTCTACAGCCACTGTCTCAATGTATTTGTCACGAGAGTACAGCGCCAAAGTCGCAATCTGATTAGCTGAGGGCAAAAACAATGCAGTTGACATTCTCTGAACAGTGCAAAGACACACCAAAATATTCAGGAACAAAAGTATTTCACTTTATGAAAAAAGAAAGAATTTGCATTTGTATAGCACCTTTCACGACCTCAGGATGCCCCAAAGCACTTTAAAGCCAATGAAGTACTTTTAAAGTGTAGTCACTGTTGTAGTGTAGGAAATGCAGCAGACAATTTGTGCACAGCAAGGTCCCACAAATATCAATGAGGTAATAACCAGATCATTTGTTTTTAGTGATGTTGATTGACCAGAGCACCAGGGAGAACTCTCCTGTTCTTTTTCAAATCGTGCTATGGGATCTTTTACATTTATCTGAGTGGGCAGACAGGGCCTCGGTTTAATGTCTCATCTGAAAGACAGGTACCTCCGACTGTGTAGCACTCCCTGAGATTATGTGCTCAAGTCTCTGGAATGGGACTTGAACCCAAAACCTTCTGACTGAGAGGTGAGAATGCTACTACTGAGCCGTGGCTGAAACCTAATCAACACCTGAAGCAATGAGGGGAGGAGGAAGAAAAAGATTAGGAATTCATGCCCTGAGTCTGATATGGACCTGCCCTTTGACGTCTATTTTAATTCATTAATTGCAAGGGGGAATGATAGCAGCACCCATGAACTCTATGGAGTAGATTTTGAACTTGACACCCGGGCATAGAACTGGCATTGTGGATCGACTGCCAGAAACTGCCCAATTTTCATTCCCACAATGGGGAACGTCCTGTAAGGCTCAGTACCATTCAGCAGTTCGGGAGTGGGCCTGAACCAGTAGAAGTGCAGTACAGCCCCTTTAGTTTTTAAGGTCCCTTTTGATCTAAGTGGCAATATATCAGATTGCATTTTGCATTTAAATGTTTTATTGACGCAGACAAGCCGGTTTTTCTTTGATAAAAGTCTGTGCTCCATTATCCAGCTCTTTTTCCGTACCTGTTACTCTGATCTTCTTCACAGTCTTGTTGGAATGGTTGATCACCTCGATGCTGACATGGACCGGCTCACCGTGGTAAAAAATCTATAAAACAGTGCACTTCAAATCAGGAGAATATTTCATAAAGATCACATTTCGCCCATTTAACTCAGCCTTCCGTAGTAACCAACCATATGCCATCGCTGAGTCTAACTGCCTCTTGAATGACTCCAGAGTTTTTGCTTCCATTACCTTACCTGGAGGACATTCCAGATACTGATCGCTCTTCCTGTGAAGAACTGTTTCCTGACCAGAAGACACATATTTAAGATAATTGGTAAAAAATCCAGGAGAAAATTGCAGGGCTATCGGGAAAGAGCAGGGGACTGGGACTAATTGGATAGCTCTTTCAAAGAGCCAGCACAGACATGATGGGCTGAATGGCCTCCTTCTGTGGTGTATGATTCCATCATCCTATTCTATGATTCTGTCACATCAGTCCTGAGCTTGCTTTTACCAGTTTGTACCAGTGTGCCCTTGTTCTACAATCATGGTTTAACTTTAAATAATGACAGGATTAACCTTTACTATTACACTTAGTATCTTATTGACCTCTATAAGGGCCGCTCTCATTTGACTCCTTTCAAGTGTCCAGAGCCCAAAATGATCACGTAACTCAGCTCTCTGACAATGTGGGGGGGGGGGGGGGGGCAGTGGGTTGGCGGGGGGGTCTGCTCCTCCTGCCCGATGATGTCAGCTGGAGGCCCGATTGGTTTGTGTGGCCGGGCTTCACTTTAACATGCAAGGCGAGCTGCCAGCATTGAATGAGCGCTGGCAGACAGCTCATCGATCAGGGGAACAGGAAATCCAGCAACTTCACCAGAGAGCCAAGCCAGAAGTTTTGGATTAAAGGAGGGTGGGGTGTGGGGGGATCGAGGAAATCCTAGGGGAGGTCATGGAGGGTCCAGGAGTGAGCGGGAAGACTTTTGTGGGGTCACAAAAATCATTGGAAAAGCTGGTTTTAAACGTCTTAGGGACACCCCTAAGCTGAATTGGCCAGTCAACGCTCAGTTCCACTGGACAGAGCGCTCCGATCAGCGGAAGATCAAAATTGCATTGGGGTCCTAAGCATGTCTTAGGACCCTGATTTAAATATTTCAGTGAGGCTCCTGGCCTGTTTTGGGCAGGATCGCTGGCTGCCTATATCAAGGCCTGTTCGACTAGCACATTGGGCGGGCCTCGGGCGAAAAGCCAGCTCTGTGTTTTTTTTAAAACATTTTTGTCTCGCTATCGTTCCGTTAATGCAGAAAAACAGGGTGGGAGTGAGACAAAAATTGCCATCTAGGAATAAATCTTGTGGCTTACTTTGCACCGCCTCCAAGGTTTGGATGTTTCCTTACACATCAGTGACCAGAAGTGAATTGAATGTTCAAAGTGCAGCCTGACCAGAGCATGGTGTGGCTTCAGAATGACAACCGTGGACTTGTACTCTATTGTTTGGGACTATAGCTTTGCATTCTGTTAGTTTTATTGGCTCCAGTGCTTCTCATTCCAGTTATGTTTCTACTGGCCATGAGGGAAGCCCCTTAGAAACAAACTGGTTCCTGCCAGAGGGAAGAGCTGGATGAGGTGAATGGGATTGGAAAGAACAAACCATCATTTCACCTCAACAACCTGAACTCTAGTTCATCCAGGCAATGGGGATGGAAATCTCCTCTACAATAGGGGTCAAGGCAGCATGGTTTCCGAGGCACTCCAGGTTTCAACATTGTCACCACAAATCACAAGTAATACCATCTCTTTGATGTTGGTCTCAATATTGGAGTGTTGTTAGAATCCTGTTGCTTTTCTTTTGAGATCTAAAAGGTAGACCCAGATTCAAAGCAAAGGGGTTGAGTGTATCTAATCTAAATAGCTGCTCTTTCAATGAAAGAACAAACTTGCGTTTATCTCGTACCTTATCATGTCCTCAATACATTCTAAAGCACTTTACATCCAATTAATTACTTTTCAAATGAGTTACTGTTGTTATGCGCGCAAATGTGGCAGCCAATTTGCACACAGCAAGATCCCACAAACAGCAAATGAGATAACTGATCAGATAATCGTTTTTTGTTGAGGCAGAATTAGTGGCCAGTACACCCTACTCTTCTTCAAATAGTCATGATGTGGAGATGCCGGTGATGGACTGGGGTTGACAAATGTAAACAATCTTACAACACCAGGTTATTGTCCAACAAATTTATTTGAAAATCACAAGCTTTCGGAGGCTTCCTCCTTCGTCAGGTGAATGTCAGGAAATCCTTGAACGTTTCGCATTTATATTCAGAGAACAATACCTGGTGATTACAGATAATCTTTCCAACTGCCCGTTGTCAAGGCAATCAAAGTGTTCAGACAGAGAGGTGTTACCTACAGGACCACCGAATATACAAACGGCCAGAACACAAAACAGAGAGAGAAAGGGAGAAACATCCAAAAGGAAGAGAAAGACAGAAAATGACCTGTTGAATTAAAAACAGATAACTTTTATTCGCTGGTGGGGTTACTTGTAGCGTGACATGAACCCAAGATCCCAGTTGAGGCCGTCCTCATGGGTGCGGAACTTGGCTATCAATTTCTGCTCGACGATTTTGCGTTGTCATGTGTCTCGAAGGCCACGGACCCACGGCGAAGACATGTCAGATCATCGACACAGATACCACCATCACACGAGAGGACACCACCCACCAGGTACATGGTTCATACTCCTGTGACTCGGCCAACGTTGTCTACCTCATACGTTGCAGGAAAGGATGCCCCAGAGCACGGTACATTGGCGAGACCACGCAGACACTGCGACAACGGATGAACGGACACCGCGCAACAATCGCCAGACAGGAGGGTTCCCTCCCAGTCGGGGAACACTTCAGCAGTCAAGGACATTCAGCCACCGATCTTCGGGTAAGCGTACTCCAAGGCGGCCTTCGAGACACACGACAACGCAAAATCGTCGAGCAGAAATTGATAGCCAAGTTCCGCACCCATGAGGACGGCCTCAACCGGGATCTTGGGTTCATGTCACACTACACGTAACCCCACCAGCGAATAAAAGTTATCTGTTTTTAATTCAATGGGTCATTTTCTGTCTTTCTCTTCCTTTTGGATGTTTCTCCCTCTCTCTCTCTGTTTTGTGTTCTGGCCGTTTGTATATTCGGTGGTCCTGTAGGTAACACCTCTCTGTCTGAACACTTTGATTGCCTTGACAACGGGCAGTTGGAAAGATTATCTGTAATCACCAGGTATTGTTCTCTGAATATAAATGCGAAACGTTCAAGGATTTCCTGACATTCACCTGACGAAGGAGGAAGCCTCCGAAAGCTTGTGATTTTCAAATAAATTTGTTGGACTATAACCTGGTGTTGTAAGATTGTTTACATTCTTCAAATAGTATCATGGGATCTTTTACATCCACCTGAGCAGGAAGGTGAGGCCTCATCTCAAAAAATTCAATTGAATTCATCAAGCAAGTCCTGTCATTTATAGATCCCTGCTGACTCTCTCCGATGACAGAGTAGAACATGATTTACCAAACACTTACCTCTTTGTTGAGTGATGCTTCTAGGTGGAGAGGTTTGTCTGACATGAGGAACTGTCTGGCAGTTTTAGCCACCGGCTGAAGAATCGGGTTATCAGGTGCGTACTGCACCTTGCGGATAACCAGGGTCACAGAACTCCTGGGAGAAGAAAGAATTAGGAAAATGGATCATCAATGCCAACCAATTGTAACTGGATGGGTCCTGATTTTAGTAATGGAACAGTGTTTAAATTGGACTGTGAAGGTCTGGGTTCCTTTAAACATACTGTGCACGCATCAGCTGATCCACTATGTATGTGAATGGATCCATTTACGCATGCACATGCAGATCCATTGCGTGCACGTGAGTGGATATATTGCATATATTGCAAGTACAAGTGAATCAACTGTGTGTATGCATTAGCAGATTCATTGCTTGCACACTGACCCATTGTGTGTCTGCGTGACTGGATCCATTATGTTATATGTATGAGCCAGCATGGCTTACTAATGGGACCCTGAGTACTGTCACTTTCTGCCTGTTTATATGTCAGGTTAATTGTCCTGCAGAGAAAGAGAGATGTCGGTCACTCTACCGGTTTAGATGAACATCCATCTACCTTTTGGACATTTTGTCATCGAAGGTGCGGCTCTTTGCACAGAACGCAATGATCTTAAAGTCCACTCCACAACACTGCAATGAAAGAAGAGAAACCCTCCTAAATCACACATATAACAGGGTAGAAAGACCATTGTTTCTCCTGTTAAAACTTCTGCTGGACAAAAGCTACACATCCTGAAGCCGTACAATGACATTGAACTCAGCGAGTGAGTATAAGCAGGACCTGGTTCCTCCCCCAACCCAATTGAACCTCCAGGAACTAGGCAAAAGGTATTGGATAAAAAATCGAGAGCTCAATACCTGATTTCCAGATATGCGTGGCTGGCGAGCAAGGTAGAGAAAACTCAGGAAATCAGCCCTATTATTTCGACCGTTAAATACACACTTCACTACATTGTCACTCAGGGGAACTCAGTCACTAAGCATTCCCCAGCACAAAGGAGAGGAAAATTGGCCCCTATATGTCCAATGGCATCCACCTCTTGCAGTCAGCAGACAATTAAGTATACACTGACTGCACACAGTATATGTCTCAACAAAAACCTGAACATAAAACAAAGGATCTTCTACTGGAGAAACCCCACCAGAATCTCCACACATCTACAGTTAGGTTCAGATTTCATCCATCCCTCCACTATTATCCCATTGATCACTGCCCCTCCCCCCCCCCCCCCCCAAAGGAACTGACTCTTGCTGGGTACAGGTTCCACAGGTGCTGGCTGCCTTCTGGTACCTCACTCAAGTGGCCATTCTTCTGTGTGAGCCCACACAGTGAGTGTGAGCAAGCTGTTCAAGTACATGCAGGGGAGCATCATGATCAAGCCCACTTCTGAGCTCATCCAATGTCGGCCAATGTGTATTTCCCAGCAGGAGTCACTGGCTAGTGATCAGGAGCAGGAATGCTGGCTGATTTTGTTCCTTTCCAAGTTGAGACCAATTGTAGCAGCCCAACAGCTACCTTAGCACGGACCAGGGATTGGACCTGGGCCCCTCTTGACTGGTGCCACTCCAAAGTAGGTATTTTTTGCCACTGGCCCTTGGGGAACACCTATCCCTTCACTACAAGTATTAATTATATTGAGATTGACATTAATTAGTTTTATGCCCAAAATCCATTGAGTCCCAACATATAGACACAATAATATTTCTATATTGTGCAATGTTGAGGTGGTGAGTGAGAGTGCCTAATGTCATGTTTATATTGTACATCACATTAGCGCAGGTTTGAATCCTCAGTGTCTCCTTGGGTGGGGTTGTCCCAGTTACACAGTTGCTTCTAAGTGAGCACCATCCAGTATTTTGTGAACGATAACACTGCGTGCTGATATTATAAAATCCGGGGTTAGTGTGGTCTCTGAATCGGCCGCAGCCTGAGACCCAGCCTGGAGGCAGGTTTATTCTATACCTAGGCTGGTTCAGAATTTGCACTGTCTATACCATCAGCCATTGGCCAGCTTTCACCTGGTACCAGGTCAGTTCTGACATGACTGGAGACATGATGACATAAGGGGGCAGGTGTGGGATTACCTTCCTATTACTGAGAGCAACACTCCCACGTATTCAGTCACTCTCACCCGTGTCCCCAACTGGGTGCCTCTGAGCCAATGTACCAAGTACGAGCATTGGAGTGGGGGCAACTTCCTTCCAAGCTTCTGCCAGTGCTGCCCTGACACCAGTCAACAAGACTTGCCAGCAAGCAGTTCAGGGTGACTCCTGATCTGATTTTACCCCTTCATGCTCCCTCTTTAGGGAAGCCTCCCAATTTTGCTTGTTGTCCCACTAAAGTTGAGATGGTGAGTGTGATTGCAGACATAAATCCAGGTCCTACCACTCTGGTGGCATGTGTCGCTGCCCCAAAGCCTCATACTTTCACAGCATCTTCTAGGTTAGGCCTGATGGGCAAATCTCAGCTTGGTATTTGGGCTTTGCTTTAATACTCTCTAAGATGCTGCTGTACCAAGCCAACATTTCAGCTCCTTAAGACCTCTATTCCTGCTTTACGTCCCCACAATTCAGCACTAATATTTTCCAGTGTTACACAGCATTATGACAGAAAGCATATTCTGAAAGCTCCAAAACACATCCATCCCTCAAAGGTCTGAAAACCAGTGATTAAAATATCCACAGCACCTCCCCCGTGCAGCATGTTGAAAATCTCACCTTGTCAATATTATTCGGTCCCAGCTGCAAGGTTACAGAGCAAGGTAGATAGTCTGGGAACTGTCAAAGGAGAAAGGAAAACCATTAATACTTTGAGAGGGATCTTCCCTTCAATGGCTTTCAATAAACCCAATGTGGCACTAATCCAAGCAATATTTACAGCTGTATTTCTTTTTTTTATTTACCTCAGTCTTTTTTGTCTCCTGCATCATGTGTTTTACCACAGAGAGGAAGCAGTCTGGTGACCTGTTTTACAATTCAGGCTGTCTTCAAACACCCTTTATTCGTGCTCACTGCAAAAGGCAGCTTCCATAGTCAGGACCTCAGGATGCCCCTGCGCCTCCTATTAACTGTAACTTACAGTCGAATATGGAAAGTGATTACAGATGCCCCTCTGTCCTGGCCATGTGCACTTGCTGTAGGCACGTCGCTGTTTCAAGATTGCAGCATGAATTGTTGGGTCAGTTCAATACTCGTTAGTTTCCCTTCAAGGCTTAGCAGTGGCTCTTTAAATTTGCTGCTGTGCCAGATACCCCAATCCCATATTAGCTGCACTCCCTATTGCGCAGGCATACAACATTTCTATTTAAATGAGTGGACCTCACAAAAGCTGTGAACTGCATGAGTTTGGCAAAGCAAAAACTTGCATTTATATTGCACCTTTCATGACCTCAGGATGTCCCAAAGTGCTTTACAGCCAATGAAATACTTTTGAAGAGTAGTCACTGTTGTAATGTAGGAAACACAGAAGTCAATTTACACACAGCAAGGTCCCATAAACAGCAATGTGATAATGACCGGATCATCTGTTTTAGTGAAGTTTGTTTGAGGGATAAATATTGGTCAGGACACCGGAGAGAACGCCCCTTCTCTTCTTCGAATCATGCCATTGGATCATTCATGCTGAGAGGGTGGAAGGGACCTTGGTTTAACATCTCACCCAAAAGACAGCGCCTCCCTCAGTATTGTACTGGAGTATCAGTCTGGATTTTGTGCTCAAGTCTCTGGAGTAGGACTTGAACCCACAACCTTCTGGCTCCAGAAATAAGAGTGCTATCACTGAGCCAAGTCTGACACCTTGGCATGCAGTAGCTCCAATGTGACAGAACCAGAATTTTAGCCTTTAATGCTCAACAAAAACTGATCACTTTGCGTGTCCTTCACTCTGCAGCCTCTCTGGCAATAACACTGACAGGCAGGAGTGGCCTGGGTCTGGCAATAGCTCAATTCATTTTAACAACTTTAAACTGCCCTGGGACCCAATGAAAAGTTGCATAGTATTGAAAAGCAACTGGGTGGTCCTGTGCCAGGTTATGTTATCACAAGCTGCTCAAATGATCAGATGACCTGTTAGTTCCTCCCTATTGACAAGTGCAGCATTTTGCTCTATAACAGAGTGAGAGTGATACCTGAATGTGAAATGGATAAGCTTTGTTTCCAAATTTTCTTGCCAATAGCTCTTGCAAGTTGGTTTGGGGTTTAGGCTTTTCGTCTGAGGGAGGCGGATAGACTTGGACCGTAGCAGTGTACAGATCTTTTCTCAACTTCAAACCACAAATATCAATATCTTCACGTCCGTAGCGGAATGCACAGAGCAGTCTGCAAAAAACTGAAACCAACATCCAGAAATAAGGTATCAGCAGCAAACAGTGCTCTTTATAATTCTGCTATGGGGGTATTTCATTAAACCTTCGTGTTGCTGGGGATTGTCCCGGGGTAGGTCTGTATTCAAATCAAGTAGGTTTTTTTTACAAGTGGGCCCGGTGACACAACATATTGAGGCGTCACACTATGGCTTCCTGTGCTCTGAGTTCCTGATTTCAGCAGGCCTACCAACTCTCCTTCCCTCCTGAGTGTCACCAGCTTCCGTTGTATATATATTTTAATCATTCCTGGCATTTCTCTTGCTTTTTTCATCTGGAAATATTAGTGAAAGCAAGAGAACATATGGAGGGAGGGCTATCACATCATCCACAACAATTGTGAAAGTGCTCTATTAAAGCTTTGGCCATTACAGTTTAATATATGGCTTTCGGCAAAAAAAGAAAGAACTTACATTTATATAGCGCCTTTCACGACCTCAGGATGTCCCAAAGTGTTATACAGCCAATTAAATATTTTTGAAGTGTAGTTACTGTTATAATGCCCCTTACTGGCTGTGAACTGCCCAAACAGGAGACAAATTGTGGTGCTAGATTGGAGTGTCAAATAACTTGCAACTTGAAACTATAAACATGTGGTTGTGAAATGAGTATTTTCAATCTATTAGAACCAGGCTGCTCAAAATCACACTTCAAGCCCTGATAAGACTCAACGGGGTAAAAATTCATCTGGGCCCATTTATAGCATCGCGCAATCAGCACACGCCCAAACCAAGAGGCCCGAGAATCGATAGAAATTGGTCTACGGGCTTCATCTGCAAACTTGGGGTGAGCTGCCAGTGCTGCACGCGCCACTACAGGCAGCTCATCTGACGGGAAACGTAAGTTTATAACCAACTGCCTCGCTGGCAGCGGCCCTCAGTTATGTCACGGGAGGAGTCGTATTATTCAGCAATAGAGCTTGGTTTCTCACCTTTCCTTTTCTTTATGTAGCCAGTGTCCAATACAAGCACACCCTCTGCAGAGAAATCAGATGAGATCAGTCTCTGAAACCAGTCCTGACACATTGAGTGGTTCACTCAGCACCAGCCCTCCCAATAAACAGCTCAGGGAAACCATGTGATTAATCCAGCACCAGTAACAGTGCCAGCCTTCCCATTAACCAGCTCAAGGAAACTGTGTGATTCACCCAGCACCAGCAACAATGCAAGCTCTTCTTTTAATCAGCTCAGGGACACTGTGTGGTTCACCCAGTGCCAGCAGCAGTGCCAGCCATCTCATCAACCAGCTCAGGGACACGGTGTGATTCACCCAATGCCAGCACCAGCGCCAGCCATCCCATCAAACAGCTCAGGGACATGGTGTGGTTCACCCAGTGCCAGCAGCAGTGCCAGCCATCCCATCAACCAGCTCAGGGACACGGTGTGATTCACCCAATGCCAGCACCAGCGCCAGCCATCCCATCAAACAGCTCAGGGACACGGTGTGATTCACCCAATGCCAGCACCAGCGCCAGCCATCCCATCAACCAGCTCAGGGACACGGTGTGATTCACCCAATGCCAGCACCAGCGCCAGCCATCCCATCAAACAGCTCAGGGACACGGTGTGATTCACCCAATGCCAGCAGCAGTGCCAGCCATCCCATCAAACAGCTCAGGGACACGGTGTGGTTCACCCAGTGCCAGCAGCAGTGCCAGCCATCCCATCAAACAGCTCAGGGACACGGTGTGATTCACCCAATGCCAGCACCAGCGCCAGCCATCCCATCAAACAGCTCAGGGACACGGTGTGATTCACCCAATGCCAGCACCAGCGCCAGCCATCCCATCAAACAGCTCAGGGACATGGTGTGGTTCACCCAATGCCAGCAGCAGTGCCAGCCATCCCATCAAACAGCTCAGGGACATGGTGTGGTTCACCCAATGCCAGCACCAGCGCCAGCCATCCCATCAAACAGCTCAGGGACACGGTGTGATTCACCCAATGCCAGCAGCAGTGCCAGCCATCCCATCAAACAGCTCAGGGACATGGTGTGGTTCACCCAATGCCAGCAGCAGCGCCAGCCATCCCATCAAACAGCTCAGGGACATGGTGTGGTTCACCCAGTGCCAGCAGCAGCGCCAGCCCTTTCATCAAACAGCTCAGATGCACTGTGTGGTTTAGGCCGGAATGAGTGCCAGCCCTCCCATTCACCAATCCTGGGGCACTTTGTGGTATGTTATGCCAACCCTCCCAACAATCAGTCCTGGCACACTGTTTGGTACTGGAGATACATTAAATTGGAGATGGATTATATTGGGGATGGGTTATATCAGGATGGATTATATCGGGGGTGGATTATTTTGGAGATGGATTATATTGGGAATGGATTAAATTGGGGATGGATTATTTCAGGATGGATTATATCGGGGGTGGATTATTTTGGAGATGGATTATATTGGGAATGGATTAAATTGGGGATGGATTATTTCAGGATGGATTATATCGGGGATGGATTATATTGGGGATGGATTATATCAGGATGGATTATATTGGGGATGGATTATATCAGGATGGATTATATTGGGGATAGATTGTATCAGAGATGTATTATAATGGGAATGAATTATATTAGGGATGTATTGTATTGGAGATGGATTATATTGGGAATGGATTATATTGGAGATGGATTATTTTGGGGATGGATTATATTGGGGATGAATTATATTGCAGATGGATTATTTTGGGGATGGATTATATTGGGAATGGATTATATTGGAGATGGATTATTTTGGGGATTGATTAGATTGGAGATGGATTATTTTGGGGATGGATTACATTGAGGATGTATTATATTGGAGATGAATTATATTAGGGATGGACTACATTGGGAACCAATTATATTGGGGATGGATTATATTGAAAATGGATAATATTGGGGATAGATAATATTGGGGATGGATTATATTGGAGATGGATTATATTGAGGATGGATTATACTTGGATTGGATTATATTGGGAATGGATTATATTGGCGATGGATTATATTAGAGATGGATTATATAGGAGATGGATTATATTGGAGATGGATTATTTTGGGGATGGATTATATTGGAGATGGATTATTTTGGGGATGGATTATATTGGGAAAGGATTAAATTGGGAATGGATTATATTGGAGATGGATTATTTTGGGGATGGATTATATTGGGAATGGATTATATTGGAGATGGGTTATATTGGAGATGGATTATATTGGGGAAGAATTATATTGGGGTGGATTATATTGGAGATGCATTATTTTGGGGATGGATTATATTGGAGATGGATTATTTTGGGGATGGATTATATTGGGAAAGGATTAAATTGGGAATGGATTATATTGGAGATGGATTATTTTGGGGATGGATTATATTGGGAATGGATTATATTGGAGATGGGTTATATTGGAGATGGATTATATTGGGGAAGAATTATATTGGGGTGGATTATATTGGGGATGGATTATATTGGGGAAGAATTATATTGGGGTGGATTATATTGGGGATGGATTATATTGGGGAAGAATTATATTGGGGAGGATTATATTGGGGATGGATTATATTGGGGAAGAATTATATTGGGGAGGATTATATTGGGGATGGATTATGTTGGAGATGTATTATTTTGGGGGTGGATTATATTGGGGGTGGATTATATTGGGGTGGATTTTATTGGGGTTGGATTATATTGGGGAGGGATTATGTTCGGGGGAATTATGTTGGAGATGTACTGTTTTGGGGATGGTTTATATTGGAGATGGATTATTTTACAGGTGGATTATTTTGGGGGTGGATTATAATGCAGATGGATTATATTGGAGATGGATTATATTGGAGATGGATTATATTGGGGATGGATTATATTGGGGATGGATTATATTGGGGATGGATTATATTGGGGATGGATTATATTGGGGTGGATTATATTGGGGATGGATTATGTTGGGGTGGATTATATTATGGTGGATTATAATGGAGATGGATTATTTTGGAGATGGATTATATTGGGGGTGGATTATATTATGGTGGATTATATTGGAGATGGATTATATTGGGGATGGATTATATTGGAGGTGGTTTATATTGGATATGGATTATTTTGGGCATGGATTATATTGGAGATGGATTATATTGCGGGTGGATTATATTGGAGATGGATTATATTGGAGATGGATTATTTTGGGCATGGATTATATTGGAGATGGATTATATTGGAGATGGATTATATTGGAGATGGATTATTTTTGGGGTGGATTTTATTGGAAATGGATTATTTTGTGGATGGGTAATATTGGAGGTGGATTATTTTGTGGATGGGTAATATTGGAGGTGGATTATTTTGGGGATGGGTAATATTGGAAATGGATTATATTGGGGTGGATTATATGGAGATGGAATATTTTGGGGATGGATTACATTGGAGGTGGATTACTTTGGGGATGGATTATATTGAGGACAGATTAGCCCACATTTTGCTGGAGCAGGACGTCTCGAGGCATGCTCCATTAGTTCGACTTGCTAGTGCATGTTTAAGTTTAAATTTTTTTGGAAGTGCGAGTTGATAATTGCGGTGCGAGGGTAACAGGGCCTCTCGGACTTTGATGAGCAACGGGACAAATTGGGTTCCTGCTTAACCAATGAGATTTAAGGATTGAAAAATAAACAGAGAAGGACTGAGAAAGAGAATGAATTAGAGAGGCAGGATAAAAGATTGGACTAAGAGAGAGAGAAAAAGGTACAGAAAAGAAAAGTAAGAAAAGAAATTTAGAAATTTACAATTTGACATTTTTTAAATCGCCTGGAACAATTCACAACTGAAGGAATGAGACTCCACACTTATAATTGTTTACTTTCTGAGCAAGAGAAGTTGATTGGCAGTCATTAATAATGCTCACATCGTTAAAAGGGTAGTTACATTGTTAATTACTAGAATTAACTCTCTGGCAAGTTTAATGGGCAATTAATGTGCAAATGCAGCAACTTCATGAAAATCACAGGGAGGTTAAGCATGAGATGCCGTTTTTGCGAATCTAATGGTGGAGTGGTGCAACTTGTGTCAATTCACATTTCATGGGGATCTCTTCCTCACTATAAGTTGCTGGCCAATTTGTGCAGTAATAATGGCAGTGTTATTAAATAAGCCTTTTCATTAAAGTTCAAACCTGAGGAATTTAGCATGAGCTCTTTCAAATGCCAATTAACAAACGCTTAACAGGAAAACTACCATGGATGCCAAGTCTGTGTATTAACATGATATTTATCTCTCTGAGCAATTTTATGTGAGTGGGCAATTTGTTAGAGTGAACAAACACAGCCATTGCATGTTGATGCACTGTTGCTACCTAAAACAGCCAGAACAGTTTTCCCTATTGTGGAAATGGAACCCTTGATCTTAGTGGAACCAAAGTGTAGAATCTCCTGATGTTAAGCAACAGGTTCTTTCTCAGAACATGCACTTACCTATGGGATCAATATGGTTGACATGATCCACAAATTCTCTCTTGGCCATGTAGATAGCAATCTGTGAAAGCAGAGATAAGATGCTGTTAGTACAACTTGAGACTGGGACAGTCATTGTCAGTTACACCCTCCGTCTGTGACAACAATGACCTGTGTTTCTATGTATCATCCTTTTACCTTTGAGGGTGCTCATGACCTTGAGGTAAAATTGGGCTTAGTTCTAGAATAAAGTCCTTGTACTTTATATAGAAAGAGAGAACTTGTATTTATATAGTGCCTTTCACAACCTCAACTTGTCCCAAAGCACTTCACAGTCAATTAAGTTTTTTTTTTGAAGTGTAGTCACTGTTGTAATGTAAGGAATTGTGGCAGCCAAATTGCACAAAGCAAGATCCCACAAAAGCAATGATCTGTTGTCGTGGTGTTGGTTGAGGGATAAAGTTGGCGAGGAGAACTCCTTCACTCTTTTTTGAATAACACCATGGGATATTTTACATACACTCGAGAAGGTGGAGAGGACCATGTTTTAATATCTCATCTGAAAGACAGCACCTCCAATGGTGCAAAACTCCCTCAGCACTGAAGAGCTGCTTACACTCAAGTGTTAGCCTGGATAATGTGCTTAAATCCTGTGGTGGGACTTGAACTCACAACCTTCTGACTCAGAAGTAAGAGCGCGACCACTGAACCAAAGTGAATACCTGGTTGGATGGTTGGTTGCAGTCTAGAAAGAAGCTTGTTAGATATTATACACTAAACCAATAAACATTGCACAGGTCTGCTAATAAACAGGTTACAATTCTGTTTTCTCCATTGGTCTCAGGGCAGGGAATAAGTATAATATACTCCATTTAAGCAGCGCCTGGATAACTGGCAATTGCATTATTTGCAAGTTTGGTTTGGACCTTGTTTTTCTAATCCATCCGACTGAGAAGAGTGAAAAAACAAATAAAGCTCATTTCTTAATACTCTTTTTCCAGGGATGGTTCCCTTTAATTCATGGATTTCGCTCAGCTCCTGATAGGCAGGAGTTGAAAGGAATGTACAGTATTTTGAATGAGGAAGTGGAGCACTGCAGTTATACAGACAGCCATTGCATACAGAGTGATTTCAGGGAAGTGGCTAAAAGACAATTAGCTGTCCTTACCTGAATTTAAAGTTTTAACAAATTTTCTTTTTAAAAGCAGTTGCTATATGGTAGATCCCCCTTCCAATTGGCTTAGCGTATAATGCACCTTATGGTATGATACTAGACCTAGGGTTGATCCCTACCCTTTGCTGAGTTTATGAACTGAAAGATTGAACTTCAAAAGTAAATCACAAAGATCTGCCCGTTTTCTGCACAAATCACACATTGAACTCCAAAGGTGCAGGCCATCAGCTCATCACTGTAAGTGTCAAGTAAAGAAATAACTTGCATTTATGTAACGCCTTTCACAACCTCAGGACATCCCAAAATGCTTTACAGCCAATGAAGTACTTTTTTTGAAGTGTAGTCATTGTAATGTAGGAAACACAGCAGCCAATTTGCACACAGCAAGGTCCCGCAAATAGCAATGTGATAATGACCAGATAATTTGTTTTTTTGGTGGTGTTTGTTGAGGGATAAATATTGGCCCAGGATACCAGGGAAAACTCCGCTGCTCTTCTTCAAATAGTGCCATGGGATCTTTTACGTCCACCTGAGAGGGCCTCGGTTTAACATCTCATCTGAAAGATGGCACCTCTGACAGTGCAGCACTCCCTCAGTACTGCACTGGAGAGTCAGCACAGACCTGGTACAGGTGTGGTGAGTTATGTTTATCCAGCATACTTGGGGCAATCGGTGTATCGATACGCATCAGTACCTGTGTATTATACTGAAAGCTTCCAGTAGAAGTGATCCCGTTTGTTATCTTGGCTATGCTGCTGCTCTGGAATCTGTCCCATTTACATTGTAAAGCAACCAACAGCAGCAGAAAAAAACAACCTTCCCTGTGCAGCTGCTTAAAAATCACCACTGCAGACTTTCATTTTTGTGACTGTGCACCTTCCCTAATTTCAGACTGTTTGCACAACCTGAACGTTCCATACAACTAGGGCTTTAGTGCGACATTGTAGTTCAGGATGAAAAATGGAGGCTGGAAATGAGGTTCTGTGAGGAATAAAAGGGCAAAGGAAAAACAACTGAAAGGAAAGGATAGTCACGCACCGCCTTATCACGGGTCGACTTTTTGTAGACAATGTTTTGGGGAGTTGGAAGTGGAAGGCTCATCTTGGCAACGACTGCACTGGGAACAATGGTGTCCTCAATCTTGGGGTCGCTCATCTTCTCTGGTGCGATGTGATGTAATGAGGCTGAGAAACAAAAAAGGAACAGCAATGGTGAATAAATAACGGTACCTTCTCAATACAGTACAATCTTGTTAAAAGGGACTTCCCTTTAAACAGATTGAAGGCTAGAAATTATTGTTGATGATGTTAGTGGGCAACTCTCTGTAACATCCGCTTGTACATTTCACCACTGCTCTTTTGATTCAGTCTTTGTCTCGCAAGTCAGAGGCTTAAATGTTCCATTAGTCTTTGAACTCCGTGGAATGCATGCTGAATTCAGGGTAGATATAAAATAATGCATATTGGTGTTACAAGACGTGATCACGTAATGGGGCTGATTTTCCTGGCCCATGCACCTGATCGTTTTGTGGGCACAAGGCCAGGAAAAGGGATGGAAACATAGGAACATAGGAACAGGAGTAGGCCATTCAGCCCCTCGTGCCTGCTCCGCCATTTGATAAGATCATGGCTGATCTGTGATCGAGCTCCATATACCTGCCTTTGGCCCATATCCCTTAATAACTTTGGTTGCCAAAAAGCTATCTATCTCACATTTAAATTTAGCAATTGAGCTAGTATCAATTGCCGTTTGCGGAAGAGAGTTCCAAACTTCTACCACCCTTTGCGTGTAGAAAAGTTTTCTAATCTCGCTCCTGAAAGGTCTGGCTCTAATTTTTAGACTGTGCCCCCTACTCCTAGAATCCCCAACCAGCGGAAATAGTTTCTCTCTATCCACCCTATCCGTTCCCCTTAATATCTTAAAAACTTCGATCAGATCACCCCTTAACCTTCTAAACTCTAGAGAATAAAACCCCAATTTGTGTAATCTCTCCTCGTAACTTAACCCTTGAAGTAAAGTACCTGAGGCAGTCAGCAGCCTTCTGAGACCCATTAAAGGAGATCATTTCTAGAGGCAACTGCAGAGTAGCACCACCCTCGACTGCAATAGAAATATGGAGACCCAGGTCCCCTGGTCGACACTTGTTCAACACTGCCCAGGGCTTGCCGATGGGGACAAAGCCTTCCTTGCACCTGCATAAGATGCAGGCCATATGGAACCATGCTTATGAGGCAGAAGGTGGTATTCCAGGCAGCTTGCCTGTCCTTCTGTTCGGAATGCTTGCTGAGAGCCCAATTACGGGGGTGCCCAGAAAAAGCTTGAGCTGTGACCTTCCCCCAAACCCTTGATGACTAGTAGTGTCCTCAGGTGTCCCAGGGGTAGACTGAAGACCTGCAGGTTGGCCACAATTTCAATTTGGACCTGCTGCTTTCTGATCTCCACTGGCAGCCAGAAGATCCCGATTACTCATGCCAGAAAGGCCTGCAGCTGCCTCTTGATTTTTATGCCCTACTGTCAGTGCAAGGCCCTGCCACGGGGCAGGACTACTCCAGGCCCTGGGCCATTTCAGTGGCATTGGACAAGAAGTAGAGGTGACCCTGGGGTTAGACAGAGATAGCGCACTTCGGATTCATTGCTCGTGTTTAGCCCCCAGGCAGAGAGGGCCCAGGTAAATCAGCCCTAATAATTGCTGCGATAGTCCCTTTTCCAGGTTGAATGCTCCACAAGGGGAGTTGTTTGTACCTTTTAAAGAAAGTCTACCTAGCTTCATTAACAGTCTTTAATACTGCTTAGAAGCTGAAAACAAAGCTATCTTTTGGAAATTAGGGACATCAGAGCCAAGCTGCCATCTTCGACCTTCCCTAGTCTCAACGTTTCATTTATACAGAGTATAATGTACCCATTTATATTAATATTGTGACAGTACCATAACATTTGTCACAAGAATAGACACAGTACTGTAGAAGGGTTTTAATGACAGCTCTGAGTACAGGAGAAGGGGACAAGCTTTGCGTGCAGTGGGGAGAGGAACAGGCCTCGAGTACAGAGGGAGGGGTAAGAGGTACAGTCCAACGGAAAAGATCCCATCCAGAGGGCACTGAAATGAAGCTGAAACAGATAAAGAAACATTCAAAAACGTAAAATTTTTGACGAGAACATAAGATCATAAGAAATAGGAACAGGAGTAGGCCATACGGCCCCTCGAGTCTGCTCCGTCATTCAGTAAGATCATGGCTGATCTTTGACCTCAACTCCACTTTCCTGCCTGATCCCCATATCCCTTGATTCCTTTATAGTCTAAAAATCTATTGATCTCAGTCTTGAATATACCCAACGACTGAGCATCCACAGCCCTCTGGGGTAGAGAATTCCAGAGGTTGTTCTGTAATCTCTTGGTGAATTAAAATGGACACCAGTTACTTCATTGCAATGCTGTAAATGGCAGGCTCAGCATGGCTGGCAATGCAGTAAAGTACCTGAGGCAGTCAGCAGCCTTCTGAGACCCATTAAAGGAGGTCATTTCTAGAGGCAACTGCAGAGTAGCACCACCCTCGACTGCAATAGAAATATTGAGAGGCTCAGCCCACCTGTACAGGACAGCAGTACTGTTGAGAAAGAGACAGAACAAGCTGTGCATTGTTTTTCTGTTATCCGAGCTATTGTGCCATACACGATGCAACATAACCAGTATAACACCATCCTCTCTTTCCAATAACATCCTTATTCCCATTTCCACTTATGCCGCAGCTGAGAGCCAGTGCAGAGGTGATGTGGTTCAGTGGTTTGCTGGGGTAGTGATACAGTGATATGGTGGGTCAGTTCTGTTATGGTGTGGTAGGGCAGTGGCATGGGTGGGGGTGAGGGGGAATTGGTGTTAAGGCTCAGTGGTGTTATGGTGTGGTGGGGCAATAGCATTGCGGGGGGGGGGCGTGCAGTAGTGTGGTGGTTCAGTGGTGTGGTGATAGGGTGGAATGACAGTACGGATTGTGACAGTGTAGTGGTATGGTGGCGTCGTGGTGCTTTGGTCTGGCGGTATGGAGTGATGGTGCAATGTGGGCCTCTACAGCACTGTGGTAGTGCTATGGTGTGGTAGTGCAGTGCGGTGGTGTGGCAGTAGCTAGTGCAGTGATGTGGCAGTGCAATAGTATGGTTCTGATGTGCCAGTGGTATGCTAATGAGGTAGTGTGGTGATGCAATGTTGCAGTGGTGCATTTGCGTGACAGTGTATTGGTGTGATAGTACGGTATTAGCATCGCGAATGTGTTGATGGTGGGATAGTGCAGAACATTGGCAGAATAGTAATGCACTGGTGCGGCAGTGTGGTGTCAGGATGCGGTGCTGTGATGGTGCAGTGGTATGACTGCATGTTTTATATATCGATATATTAACTGTGGTTATGCCAAGCACTTTCTCAGACTGACTGGTAAATGCTGGAGCACTCACAACTCTACAGGACTTTTTCAGCCTCAGAATCACAGCATTCTAGAGCATGGCACAACATTACAGAACATATCACAACAGTTTAAAACATGGCACCACATCCTAGAACATGGCACCACATCCTAGAACATGGCACCACATCCTAGAACATGGCACCACATTCTAAAGCATGGCACCACATTCTAAAGCATGGCACCACATCCTAGAACATGGAAAATTTTAAGAACAGAAAAAGCCCATCAGGCCCAACAAGCCTGAGCTTTTTTCATAGACCAACCCCACCTACACACCTTCTCGCCATATCCCTCAACTTCATTCACCCACCTTCTCATCACATCCATCAACCCCACCTTCTCACTTAATCCCTCGCCCCTTCTCTCTCCAGAAACACATATAATTCTCTCCTCACCCCATTTATATGTTTCAATGTCCTTCCCTGGTAACTTATTCCACAACTCAATTACCCTTTGGGTGAAAAAGTTCCCCTGACTCTCCTTAGTCCTAACCACCTCATTTTTAAGTCATGTCCCTTGGGATTTGAACCCTTCACCACAGGTAACTATTTGCCTGGATCAGTTTTGTTCATTCCCTTTATAATCTTGAAAAATTCAATTAGATCCACTTGACGTCTCCTCTTTCCTTACTTCCTTTACCTGAAATCATGTTATTGCAAAGTTGCACTTTCTGCACCCTTGTACATTAAAACTGCTGGGATTGGCTAGTACAAGCACAATATTTGATCATCATTCAAAATTAAAAGATTAAAGCTTTTTTTCATGATTTACTTGCTATAAGAGTTAAGCAGCTGACACATATACAGAAACACCCTTCAAGTCCTGTGCAACATGCTCATCTCCCAGTTTACTAACCAGTCTGATTTAATACAGAACACGTAAGTTATGACAGTATACCTTAAACAGCCGACCGCAGCCTAAGACAGAGAAACCTCAATTGTTTGGACAGAAGAATCTCTTAACAGTCCCCTTTCTTCCTTCAGTTGCCTCGGTCAGAGGGCGAGTCTTTGTCTTGGGATGGGGCAACTGAAACACTGATAGTTTCAGGTCAGCAATTGGACAGATTTGTAGTCACTACATGTGTCAGCATCTGAGCGGATTACAGTTTGTGATAAGGAGACAATGCAAGCACAGTAAATCCTGCTCAAGGTTACAACCCCACATTATAAAGCTTCTTTTGATAATCTTTTAATTGAAATATCGTTTGTAAAACATTTACGATGGCCCAGGGGTCTTCTGCCCTCCTTCTACTCATTTCTGAGAGGAACGGGGGACGGGGAACATTTTCCCACCCACTGGTGACCTTCATTATTATCTTGTAATAATATGTTTTTTTTATTCGTTCATGGGATGTGGGCGTCGCTGGTGAGGCCGGCATTTATTGCCCATCCCTAATTGCCTTTGAGAAAGTGGTGGTGAGCCGCCTTCTTGAACCGCTGCAGTCCGTGTGGTGACGGTTCTCCCACCACCTGTTAGGAAGGGAGTTCCAGGAAATATGCAAATGATGAACATATGTCACTGACAAATTTCCCCAGTACAAGTCCATCTGATCAATACAAAAGTCTTTACACTTTTTATGAGCTTATACCAACGTTAATGTGGCTGCCAGTAATGCTGCTTTGCCACAGCATTGCTACGTCCATCCCTATTGTAGGCGGGCACTGCTAAAATTATGAAAAGACCCCAAGGCCAGAAAATTGGTTCGGGGTCAGAGAAGCATCTTCATGGCGGGGAGAAATCCCGTCAAGCCAGAGGTGTGCCCCAAATCCGCTAAAGCAGAAACTCTACGTTAACATGTCATAAATATGCCTGACACAATTCTACTGGATGTTTATGAATAGGCTGAGTATGAAGGGCAGGCCAGTGATCTGCCAGCATCTTGTCTTGTGCTGAATTTCAATCTTTTGAATGATAATGCTACAATGTGCAGGATATTTTTGATGACCTGGCATTCAACTGTTAAAGCATTGGCTTCACATTCCTTTGGGCTGTGGTTTGAGTACCTGAACTTTGTGATGTTCAAGAAACTACTTTGTTGAGACAATTGCCATTGATTCAGCTTGCCTCTCGTCTTCAACCTTTGGCAATTGCTCCTTGGTAATATCCTTTTGCAAGCCAAAGTTAGAGGATGCATTTCTGGAGATGCTGCCTTTCAGGTGAAATGTTAAACCGACGCCCTTTAGGCAAAAGATCCTGTGGCACCATTCAAAGAAGAGCAGGGAGTTCCACCAATGTTCTGGCCAACATGAGCCCTAGAACTTACTCCATATCGCTGATTTTCCCCAAGTGCAGGGTGTATTGATGGCATCCAGGCCTTTACCCCCAGTCCCACAGCCTTCATGAAAAGAAAGGGTTTCCACTTAATCAATATGCACCTGGTGTATCACATTATGCATATGAGTAATCATGACTTCATTCATCAGTGCCACTATTATTTGAAGGGGCAGGAAGTTTGCACAGATGGATGCCTGAGGTCCAAAGATATCCTTTGCAGCCCTGGCCCATGACCCCTCCAATTAGCCACAAATAAGAACTGAAAACTGAATACTGAGGCTCACATAACCACCAGAATTATGGTCAAAACAGAGTAGAGGAATGTTTCAATGCTTGGACAGAGTGACTTCTGCTTTCTGAGCATTGTGTGTCATTGGGAACCATGCAAAGCAGTGTGCTGCGAATGGTGACTTCCATGGAGGAGTCCAGTAGCCTCACGTGCACATGGTTTATGTGGTTTCTATGATGGTTTCACTGCGGTCCACCATGGGGTGTATGGCAACTCCATGGAAATCCACAGTGAGTCCCCAAAACCAGATGCCCTAAGGCTGGTCAGTGATTTTTCCAGTGATGCTCAGAGTGCTGCCATGGGAACCTGGGGAGGGTGGGGCAATTTGATTTTTGGTAAATATGTAAAACAACCAATATCGGATTGGCCACCCGTTATATACCTCGCCAAATTTTCCATAGTTGGAAAGGAAAAGTTTGCAAGGTGTAAAATGGGCAGCCAATCTGACATGGCCCATTTTACACTATCACCAAAAGTTAAAATTACCCCAGGATTTCTAGGGTGGGATGGTTTATCTCTTCTGACTTCGACAAGTTTGGAGATCAGGTAGAGAGAACTGTGAAGCAAAGCTTCACGATCTTATTGTTGTGATTAGTTCAGTTATTGTTCACTACACTTGTTATTGTTTGTGTAATCAGTGACTTCGGACATTAGAAATAAATGCGCTCACAGAGAAGTTTAATTCAACAGAATTTATTGACGGAACTGTGCAAATCAAGAACAGATTACCTGACCTAGGGATCAGATATGTTGTGCTGGAGCTCCTCTTACCCTGGGCCTGTTCTAAAACAGTGGCTAGCTCAGCCATTTTATACTTAACTCTTCCAGTTTCATTAATGGTTATCTCTGCTCAAGGATGTCCCTGCAGCCATTCCTGCATTCCTCTGATATCTTAACTCAGCTACAATTTAGCTATCGGTTTCTTCAACAAAGAACATCTGTCTACAAGCATTTCCCTGTTAATCCTTAAATCTGTGCCCTTTGGTTACTGATCCTTCTGCCGTTGAAAACAGTTTCTCCTTATTTACTCTACCAAAACCATTCATGATTTTGAACACCTCTACCAAATCTCTGTTCTAAGGAGAACAACCCCAGCTTCTCCAGTCCCTCCATATAACTGAAGTCCCTCATCCCTGGTACCATTCTAGTAAATCTCTTCTGCACCCTCTCTAAGGCCTTGAAATCCTTTCTAAAGTGTGGTGTCCAGAATTGAACACAATACTTCAGTTGAGGCCTAGGAAGTGTTTTATAAAGTTTTATCATAACTTCCTTGCTTTTGTACTCTATGCCTCTATTAATAAAGCCAAGGATCCCGTATGCTTTTTTAACAGCCTTCTCAACTTGTCCCGCTACCATCAAAGATTTGTGCACATATTCCCCCGTTCCTGCACCCCCTTTATAATTGCACCAATTAGTTTCTATTGCCTCTTCTCATTCTTCCTACCAAAATGTATCACTTTACAGTTCTCTGTGTTAAATTTCATCTGCCATGTGTCCTCCCATTTCACCAGTCTGTCCACATTCTCCTGAAGTCTGTTACTACTCTCTTTGTTGTTTACTACATTTCTGAGTTTCGTGTCATCTGCAAACTTTGAAATTATACCCTGTATACCCAAGTCCAGGTCATTAATATATATCAAAAAGAGCAGTGGTCCTAATACCGACCCCTGGGGGATACCACTGTATATCTCCCTCCAGTTGAAAACCAACTGTTCACTACTACTCTCTGCTTTATGTCCTTTAGCCAATTTCGTATCCATACTACCATTGTCCTTTAAATCCCATGGGCTTTCATTTTGCTAACAAGTCTATTATGTGGTACTTTATCAAACGCATTTTGAAAGTCCAAATACACAACATTAACCCTCTCCTTTACTTCATCAAAGAATTCAATCAATTTAGTTAAACACGATTTGTCTTTAACAAATCCATGCAGACTTTCATATAATTAGCCCATACTTTCTCAAGTGCCAATTAATTTTGTCCTGGATTATTGCCTCTAAAAGTTTCCCCACCACCAACGTTCGGCTGACTGGCCTGTAATTGCCGGGTCTATTCCTCACCCCTTTTTTGAACAGGGGTGTAACATTTGCAATCCTTCAGTCCACCCCCATATCGAAGGAAGATTGGAAGATTGTGGCTACAGCTTACGCAATTTCCACCCTTACTTCCCTCAGTAACCTAGAATACATACCATCTGGACCCGGTGGCTTTTCTACTTCAAGTACTGCCAACCTTTTAAGTACCTCCTCTTTATCTATTTTTGTCCTATCCAATATCACTACTACCTCCTCCTTTACTGCTACAATGGCAGCATCCTCTTCTCTAGTGAAGACATATGCAAAGTACTCATTTAGTACCTCAGCCATACCCTCTGTCTCCACAAGAAGATTTATTTTTGGTCCCTAATGGGCCCCACCCTTCCTTTAACCATCCTTTTATTATTTATATGTTTCTAAAAGACTTTTGGGTTCCCTTTTGTGTTAGCTACTAATCTATTCTCATACTCTCTCTTTGCCCCCTCATATTCCCTTTTTATAGATCTGCTCTGTAATTTCTGTATTCAGCTTGGTTCTCTACTGTATTATGAATCTTACATTTGTAATAAGCCTCCTTTTTCTGTTTAATTTTAATCTCTATATATTTAGTTATCCAAGGAGCTCTAGCTTTCCATTCCTTTCCCCCTCATGGGAATGTGTCTATTCTGCGCCTGAATCGTCTCCTCCTTGAAGGCTTCCCATTGTTCAATTACTGTTTTGCCTACCAATTTTTGATTCCAATCCACCTGGGCCAGATCCCTTTTTAACTCACTGAAATTAGCCCTCCTCCAGTTAAATATTTTTACACTTGATTGTTCCTTGTCCTTTTCCATAACTCTTCTAAACCTGATGACATTATGATCACTGTTCCCCAAATGCTCCCCCAATGAAATATGCTCCACTTGCCTTCTTCATTCCCCAGAATTAGATCCAGTATTGCTTCCTTCCTTGATGGGCTGGAAACACACTGATCAAGAAAGTTCTCTTATACACATTTCAGGAATTCCTCCCCCTCTTTGCCCTTTACACTGTTACTATCCCAGTCTAGAGTGGGATAATTGAAGTCCCCCATTATCATTACTCTATTGTTCTTGCATCTTTCTGTAATTTGCCTGCAAGTTAACTCCTATATCTCCTTCCCACTATTTGGTGGCCTATAGTATACCCCCAGTAGCATAATAGCTCCTATATTGTTCCTTAATTCTAACCAAATAGATTCTGACTTTGGCCCCTCTCAATATGTTCTGCACCCTCTCAATGATGTCTTTTACCCTGGCACCAGGGAGGCAGCACACCATGAGGGATTCACATCGGCAGTTGCAGAAACACCTGTTTATCCCCCTGACTATTGAATCCCCTACAACAACTGCATTTCTAAACTTCGCTGTGCCCCACTGTGCAATCCTTTGCCCCACGTTGCCATGTTCTGGACTGCACTCTTTCGAGGTGTCATCACCCTCACTGGTATTCAATACTGAAAACCAGTTAGTGAGTGCCACACTCCCGAAGGATTCCTGCACTGCCCTTCTCTTCCTACCCTGCCAGATGGGCGCCCACTTACTGTTCTGAGCTCTCTGTGGCTGTCAGGTGACCACCTCCTGGAACGTACAATCCAGGAAATTGTGAGCCTCCCATATGCCCTGCAGTGATTACAGCTGCTTCTCAAGCTCAGAAACTCTGAGCTCGAGCTTGAGCAGCCGAAGGCATTTCCTACATACTTGCTTTTTTGGGTCAAATATTGGTGGGATGTTGGACTGCATTAAAATAAAGGGACAACGGCAGATGTCTGGGATGCGAGCACTGCCTTGCGCAACTTGGTGTTGATTGTCGCAAACAAGCTGAACATTCAGAGAGTGGAATTCTTTACAATTCATGTAGATAGTGGCGTTGTGCAATGGAGATTGTAGCTTGTAAATGGGTACAATCTATAAGTGTCTGGACCTTTGGGAATCTTGCCAATCTGTAAAATTTCTCACCCCTCTCATGCTGGTGCCGATTGTCCATGGGCAAAGATATAAAGTTACTTGTTTGATCAAACAAGGCATCCATCATAGGGCATTCATACATCTATGTACTGTGGATTGACTGAAACGATCTGGAGGCATAGAAGTTAAGGACTGTTGCGACCTTCACAGCTACTGGCCGTTGTAAGAATATTGGAAAAAGGGAAAAATTGACATCTTTTTCTTAATGCTACTAACCATCATGCTCTGCAGGCTGTGCTGCGTCTTTTGCTGAGTGTGCGGCTTATTTTGCTGAATTGTAAACTGCTAACCTTTGACTAGTGACTGACTCTTGTTACCCTCATTGTGAGGCAAGGCAGCTATGTGGTGAAAGATGAACAATGACCCAAAAAGCGGAACAATAATCGAAAGATAGCAGTAAGACCAGGACAATGACGAGATAAATGAAAAGTAAAATACTGCAGCTGCTGGAAATCTGAAAAAAAAACAGAAAATGCTGGTCAAGCAGCATCTGTGGAAAGAGAAACAGAGTTAACGCTTCGGGTCGGTGACCTTTCGTCAGAACCAGAACGTCAAGATAGCTAGGCGAGTGTGGTCAAACAAACTGGCCATCTTGAAAAACAACCTTGCAAAGGGTCTTGTGGTTAGATGAGTAATGTTAAATCAAGCTGACCATCTTGAATTCTTTGAAAAACAACTTTGTTAATCTATAAGGATCTTATGAGTGTTGTTCCATTTATGGTGTGAGGTTCCTGCCAGGGAGGACATAAAAACCCAACATCTTTTCAGCTCAGGGCAGAGGAATCGGTGAAGACCTCCCAGCTGTCCAAAGAAGCTGTCTGAAGGCGACACAGCTGTCAGAAGAATACCTGACTATCAGAAGACTAGCTCACTGTCGGAAAACTTGAAATGACCACGTTGCCAACTTAATTACAAACTTTGCTCAGAGATCCAATGGGGTAATATTATTTTGATCTTTGTTGTCTAATATTTGATACCTTTACATGTTGGATTTAACTTTTAATAAATGAGACATTGATTACCATTTGGTGTCACATCTGAAGCTGTAACATCTTGCTTGCCATGTCTATGGATGGATTTGGCTGCACTTTGCAACATATGGTACAATTTAAGAATCACAGCCTTCACAAGCTTTGCTGCTCTGACATATCGAGGTACGTGCGCCTCGGTCTGTAAATGCAAGGGTACTGACTGGTGAGCGCCAAATGCCTCTGCTGCAGCCTGAACTGCCTTGTATCTCTCCGTTGGTTCTACTGCTCTTCCTTCAAAAAAAAACAGAAATGCAAGGGGACTCCCCCAGGGAAAACAATTGTCCCGCTATTGTTGTCATTGACAAATAACGGCTGTGCCATAACAATTGTCATCATGTCTTCCAATCACCTCAGTGAAAATAGAAAAAAAGAATAATAAAAAAAGCAAGTAAAAGATTCAGACATGCTCAGAACGTGCTGTAGCAATCTTCAAGCAGGGGAAATCAACTTCCATATCTAGTTCTCAACCTACCCATCCCTGGGCATCCACTTTTAATGGGCAGGAAATTGAATTAGAGTGGGAATGCTGGAAAATAGTATGGGTATTTAATTGACATAATTGGGATTCTATCAGCAAATTAAAATGAAACTCGCGCCACTTTCAGGAGTGAACTTCCTGCACCCAAGTTGCCAAAACCAGAACGAGAAATATATGTGGTGTGCTAAATGAACAGAGATCCAGTGTTATACCCACTTTATGCCTGAAAGTCCAGCCTATTGTCTTCAGTTGTAATGATTTTGTTTTTCAATGAGGATCAGTTAAGATTGATATTTTTGTTATATTTCTGTGTCTGATTGAGTATTAAAGTGCTAGAATCACTATTCATACTCTTATCAAAAATATAACTGTCCCATCCACATTTTTAATTCAATTTAAAAATAATAATTTGGCCAGTGTTTTCCTGATGAGAGAAGCTCCTTCTCACCTCTTAACAAATTTTCGAAACAATAATTTAGGTCAGAATTTCAGATCTTAGAGTTACGGTGTTGCTTTACATGGATTTTCTGTCTAAGATGCACATATAAATCTCATTAGAGTGTATTTATCAGTGACAGTATGGTGGAGAGATTTGCAGGTAATCCCTTTTGTACATCATCATGCTCCCAGACTATTTATCTATTCCTTTAACAAGGATCCCTCGATGGGCCAGTGAGACATAACGCCCATGAATGTCCTAGGTTTGACTCCAGCTCCATGGTGAGTTAGCTGATCTCAGCTGGGGTGCTGATTTTGATAGAATTGGTCTTGATGTCCCCAGATTGGGGAAGGGAGACAGATGAACCAGTGTTTTTACACACATTACCAAAAGAGGCACTTCAGTGCATTACTGAGGGAGTGCTGCACTGTCGGAGGTACCATATTTCGGATGAGATGTTAAACCGAGGCCCTGTCTGCCCTCTCAGGTGGATGTAATTTGCTTTGTTAGCTAATAACTTTTTAAATGCATATATCAAATGACTAAGTGAGTGGGCAAAACTGTGGCAGATGCATTTCAACACAGGTAAGCGTGAGGTCATGTGTTTTGGAGCAAAAAAGGATAAATCTGAGTATTTTTTAAATGGTGAAAAGCTAGGAACAGTGGAGTTCCAAAGAGATTTAGGGGTCCATGTACACAGATCACTAAAATGTAGTAGTCAGGTACAAAGAATAATCAAAAAGGTTAATAACTAAAAGCCTAGAATATAAAGGGGAGGAAGTTTTGCTACAGCTATACAAAGCCCTGGTTAGGCCACATCTGGAGTACTGTGTACAGTCTGGGCGCCGCACCTGAGAAAAGATATATTGGTCTTGGAAGGAGTGCAGCGCAGATTCAGCAGAATGTTATCAGGGCTCCAAGGGTTAGATTATGAGAAGAGATTATATAAACTAGGCTTGTATTCACTGGAATATAGAAGGTCAAGGGATGATTTAATTGAGGCTTTTAAGATTTTGAAAGGAATTGATAAGGTATGGAGAGAGAAACTTTTTCTGCTGGTGGGGGAGTCTAGGACAAGTGGACATAACCTTAAAATCAGAGCCAGGCCATTCAGGAGAGAAGTTAGGAAACACTTCTTCACACAAATGGTGGTAAAAGTGTGGAACTCTCTCCCACAAAAAGCTAGCTCAATTAATAATTTTAAATCTGAGATCTTGATTTTTGCTAGCCAAGGGATATGGAGCCAAGACAGGTGGATGGAATTCAGATATGAATCAACCATGATCTGATTGAATGGCAGAACAGGCAGGAGGGGCTGAATGGCCTACTCCTGTTCCTATGAATTGCAGGAATTGGGGAGTCAGTGATTAATTCAAAATTGTCACAGAGAGAGGAGAGAGGTTAGGAGAAATTTCTTTACACAGGGGGTTGTTGAAGTATAGAATGCTTTGCCACAGGGAATAGTTGAGGCAGAGACCATTGCATCTTTTAAGGTGAAAATTGGATAACTATTTGAAGCAGAGGAAGGTAGAGGGTGATAGGGAGAGAGTGGGACAGTAGGATTAGTTTTGGATTCCTCTAGCACAGAGTTGGCACAGACACATGGGGCCAATAGGGCTACTTCTGCGCCGTAAACCTCAGTGGTTCTATGATTCCATAAACTGCATGAACCATAGGATCATAGAATGTTCTAGCACAGAAACAAGCAATTCTGCCCATCAGGTCTGCACGAGAGTTTTTCTTCATGATGAGCAACCTATTGGCCCGGAAATTACACTGAGCGGTGAATGAACATAAGTAACTAATTCACCCACAAATCTTTTGCGGGTTCCTGGGTGCCAACTTGCTTTAATGGAGACCTGCAAGAAGTGCAGCAGTCTTTCCTGGGCTTCTCTAAGCTGTGAGAGTGAGGAAAGGAGCTCTCGCTCCCCTCAACCAATCAGCTTGAAGTATCCTTGACCAGCCACGCAGTCAGAAGTGAAAGCATTCTTCACAAGCCAAGCAAACTAAGAACCAGGAAGTGTCACGTAGATTAGTAAACTCTCTATAAAATTAGTTAGAGAAAGCAAAATCAAGAGCGGATAAGATTAAAAGACAGAGATAAAAGAGTCACAAAGAATAAGTAAAACAATAACAATTTTAAATTTAATTATTTTTTTAAGTGTCCCCAACAACAATTAATATCGGGAGGAACGAGACTCCACATTTTTAAAAGTTAATTTTCAGTGCCAGAGCGGTTGTTTGGCAGTCATTAATATTTACCACGCTGTTAAAATGTAATTTAACTCTCCTTTTGCTCCCCATACCCTTTAATATATATTTTTAAACTATCGGATTCTCTTTTAAAAGAATTTATGCACTCTGCTTCAGCAACAATTTGTAGCGGAGAATTCCACGTTCTAATCACCCTCTTTGTAAAGACATTTTTTCTAATCTCCCCTTTAATTGCTTTAAAGAAGACCTGCAAGAAGTGCAGCGGTCTTTCCTGGGCTTCTCTGCTCTGTAAGGAAAGGAGCTCTCTCTCCCCTCAACCAATCTTAAATTTGTACCATCTCGCTGTCCAATGAAAGCAATCTATCACTGTTTATCTTATAACCCTTCATAATCCTGGAGATGTCTATCAGGTCACCCCTCAACCTTCTCAGCTTCAGTTAAAAATACCCCAACTTCTCCAGTTCTTTTTCATAACCGTAACCTTTTACCACTGGTGACATCCGTGTGATGTATATGACATCTCGTTTATGATAAACGCAGTAGGATATGGAGCTGATGAGAATAGATCCTACTCCGTGTTCAGACTGAGCACACTGGCAGAGGTACACAAATGTGTGCACTTACTTGGTTACACTTGGGGCAATACATTCTCTTTTATCAGAGGCTAAGCAACAGAACCTGGACTGATGTAAAAAGTATCAAATGGTTAGCTTGCAACCTATATAAAGTTCAATTCTGGGCCACAGTCTTGCCGTGTGTTTACTGTTGATAAGCCTGTCCGTGTTCATCACTCCTGAGAGGGGGAGGGTGAACAGCCAGAGGTCGTGGTCCATATCGGTACCAACGACATAGGTAGAAAGAGGGATGAGGTCCTGCAGGAAGATTTTAAGGAGTTAGGAAAGAGAGTAAGAAGCAGGACCTCAAAGGTAGTAATCTCCAATATCCTTGCAGGGAGGTTTGCTCGTGCTATTGTGGAGGACTCAAACTAGCTTGGCAGGGGGATGGGAACCTGAGTGTAGATTCAGATGGGACAGAATCAGAACTGGAGATAGAAGGCAGAAAATTACTAAGTGACTTAGGAAGGACAGAGGAAACAAAGGTTAGAAACTAAACAGCAAGGGAGTTTGGCAGTGCTCAAAGGTATATACCTCAATGAAAGGAATATAGTGAGTAAGACAGATGAGCTGAGGGCACAGATTGACACGTGGCAGTACGATATCTTAGCTATTACAGAAACATGGGTTAAAGAGGGGCAGGAATGGCAGCTCAATGTTCCTGGCTACAGGGTTTTCAGACGAGATAGAGAAAGGGACAAAAAAGGAGGGGGGGTGGCAATTTTGGTTAAAGAAACAATTACAGCCATAAGGAGGGATGTTATGTTAGAAGGCTCATCAAATGAGGCCATATGGGTTGAGCTAAGGAACAAAAAAAGGGCAGTCACACTACAGGGAGTGTACTATAGACCCCCAAACAGTCAGAGGGAGATAGAAGAGCAAATATGTAGGCAAATTTCTGAGAAGTGCTAAAATAGTAGGGCAGTAATAGTAGAGGATCTCAACTACCCTAATATTAACTGGGACACAAACAGTGTGAAGGGTATAGACGGTGCAAAATTCTTAAATTGCATTCAGGAGAACTTTTTTAGCCAATACTTGGCAAGCCCAACAAGAGAGGGGGCAGTTCTGGATTTAGTTTTAGGAAATGAGGCTGGGCAGGTGGAAGGAGTATCAGTGGGAGAGCATTTTGGTGGTAGTGATCATAATTCAGTTAGTTTTAGCATTGTTATGGAAAAGGACAAAGATGGAATGGGAGTTAAAGTTCTCAATTGGGGAAAGCCAATTTTATTAAGCTAAGAAGTGATTTAGCAAAAGTGGATTGGAAACAGCTACTTGAAGGTAAATCAATGTCAGAGCACTGGGAGGCATTCAAGGGGAAGAGTCAAGGGGTGCAGAGTAAACATGTTCCCACAAGGAAAAAGGGTGGGAGTGCCAAATCTAGAGCCCCCTGGATGACAAGGAGCATACAGGGTAAGATAAGGCAGAAAAGGAAAGCTTATCAGGAAAATTTTATACTACAGAAAGCCTAGAGGAATATAAAAAATGCAGGGGTGAAATTAAAAAGGAAATTAGGAAAACAAAGAGAGGGCATGAAAAAATATTGGCAAGTAAAATCAAGGAAAACCCAGATGTTTTATAAATACATTAAGAGCAAGAGGATAACTAAGGAAAGAGTAGGGCCTATTAGAGACCAAAAAGGTAACCTATGCGAGGAGGTAGAAGATGTTGGTATGGTTCTTAATGAATACTTTGCATCTGTCCTCACAAAAAGAGGGACAATGCAAACATTGTAGTTAAGGAGGAGTGTGAAATATTGGATGGGATAAACTTAGTGAGAGAGGAAATATCAAGGGGATTAGCATCTTTGAAAGTAGATACATCATCAGGGCCGGATGAAATGTATCCCAGGCTGTTAAAAGAAGCAAGGGAGGAAATAGCAGAGGCTCTGACCATCATTTTCCAATCCTCACTGGATACAGGCATGGTGCCAGAGGATTGGAGGACTACTAACGTTGTACAAATGTTTAAAAAGGGAGCAAGGGATAGACCGAGTAATTACAGGCCAGTCAGTCTAACCTCGGTGGTGGGCAAATTAATGGAATCAATTCTGAGGGATAGGATAAACCTTCACTTAGAAAGGCACGGAGTAATCAAGGACAGTCAGCATGGATTTGTTAAGGGAAGGTCGTGTCTGACTAACTTGATTGAATTTTTTGAGGAGGTAACAAGGTCGATGAGGGTAGTGCATGGATTTTAGCAAGGCTTTTGACAATGTCCCAAATGGCAGACTGGTCAAAAAAGTACAAGCCCATGGGATCCAAGGGAGAGTGGCAAGTTGGGTACTGTATACAGTTCTGGTCACCACATTACAGGAAGGATGTAATTGCACTAGAGAGGGTACAGAGAAAATTTATGAGGATGTTGTCAGGACTGGAGAATTTTAGCTATGAGGAAAGATTGGATAGGCTGGGGTTGTTTTCTTTAGAACAGAGGAGACTGAGGGGTGATTTAATTGAGGTGTACAAAATTATGAGGGGCCTAGATAGAGTGGATAGGAGGGACCTATTTCCCTTAGCAGAGAGGTCAATAACTAGAGGGCATTGATTTAAAGTGATTGGTAGAAGGATTAGAGGGGAGCTGAGGAAATTCATTTTGATCCAGAGGGTGGTAGAGGTCTGGAACTCACTGCCTGAAAGGGTGGTGGAGGCAGAAACCCTCAACTCATTTAAAAAGTACCCGGATGTGCATTTGAAGTGCCGTGACCTACAAGGCTACGGACCAAGTGCTGGAAAGTGGGATTAGGCTGGTGGCTCATTTTTGGCCAGTGCGGACATAATGGGCCGAATGGCCTCCTTCTGCGCCGTAAATTTTCTATGATTCTATTCTATGAGAATGGGTGCACTGAGAGAGGAGGGAAAGATGCTGGTGTCTCAGTGACTGGCCTGTGTGTACTTCGTTATACAGCACTACCAATGAATCTAGACAGAGTAGATAAAGAGAAACTGTTCCCATTGGCGGAAGGGTCAACAACCAGAGGGCATAGATTTAAAGTGATTGGCAAAAGAACCAAAAGTGACATGAGGAAAAACTTTTTTACACAGCGAGTGGTTAGATCTGGACTGTACATTCACAATCTGATTAAAAAGTCTTAAAAAGCTTCAGCTGCTATCTAAAGGGAGGTCTTTCTTGTTGACCAGGTAGAAAATCACTGGACTGAAACCTTTGCTTGCAAACTGAATAATGGCTGTACGGCATCTCAGTACATCCTCTTTCACTGATAAGCAGTGGAGTGGCTGCTATAGCAAGTGGGCAAAAAGAGGTTGGCTCTGTTCGAGACACCACACATGGAAGCCATGTAGCCCCACACCCATCCCATTCCCGAGTCTCCCTCTCTTCCCGAGCCCCTATCCCGCAACCCCTACTTCCCAGTCTCCCTCTCTCCCGCCCGCCCAAGCCCCCATCCCCCAGTTTCCATCTGTCCCCCCAGTCTCTCTCTCTCCCGAGCCTCCATGCTCTAATCCTGTGTCCCTCTCCCCAAACCCCAGTCCGCTGTCACTCTCTCTCCCCTGCTCTGAGCCACAATCCCCTGCTCACTCTTTCAACCAGCCCTGCACCTTTCCCATCTTTCTCCTCTCTCCCCCCACCACCCCCACCAGACTACTGGCTGTTTCTCCACCAGCCGGTCCCATTTCTGGTCACCTCTAAGTGGGGACAGGCTCTTTATGGCGGCGCGGATTATGTGTCCGAGCTGCTGGCTTCTCTGTGGTGGCAGTCAGTGACGTCATGGAACGGGGGAGTGAGGAGTGTTGTTGCGGCGAGAAAGTGCGAAGTGCTCGGGAGATTCATGTCCCATTCCAGGAGACTCCCGAATAATCTGAGAGGGTTGACAATCCTCAGCATGAGTCACACCACCCATCACAAGTAGCAGCACAGGTTTATCTGCCCTGGGGATTTAGATAGATAGTTTGAGGAGGGTGCACTGGGTGAAACATAGAGCATGAGTGAGCAGCAGCATGTGTTATTTGCAGGAATCTGTTGGCCGGAGAGGCAGTCTGTGTCCTTTCTCGGCTGCAGAGCCCTAGATTCGGACCTCTCAGGGCCTACATTTAAAAGAAGGCTGAAATAAAACAGGAAAATGCTGAAAATACACAGTGGGTCAATCAGGATCAGTAAAGAGAATACACAGGCTAAAGTTTCAAGTGTGGACCTTTCATCAGAAGGCTACTATCTGAGCATCAACATTTCATGCAGTCATTTTTGCACCATGCAAAACATTCTATTAGGGCTGGCAATGACTGTGGAGGAGGCCACCAGTGACAACCGTGCATTCATGCATGACTACATAGCTTAACTTAACTGCAGCCCAGTATGTGACACTATCAGGGTCTTCTGCAACAGAGCCCCCAGTCCAACGTCCGTCACACAGTGGGAGTATCTCCAACGAGCACTCATTACTGTTTGATAACCTTGGGCTCCAATCTCCAAGGGGTTCTCTTCTCTGGCTTCAACAGGCTCTTGCCTGCAAAGGCGATTAAACACACTATCTTCTGGCTCATAGTTAGGATTTTTCCTTGCTCATGGTTGCGGGGAGGCCACCTTCTGCTCTATTTGCCCCGTGATTAGGCCTCTCTGGATGGCAAGGTAGTGAAGCAGACTGTGATAATCATTGAGACAATCCTGGGCCTGTATAGTAAGGCACCCCCAGATCTGTCCAGGCATCTGAAATGCTGCTTCAAGGTGCCTATGCAATGTTTATGGCGACTGCATGGGCCTTATTATATCTTCACTCAGCTGCTGATTATAGCTGTCCTAATGGTGCCATGATCCAGGAGCTAAAGAGGGTAGCCTCAGTCTCCTAGGAGACATCTGTCCAATCTGCCTTATCCTTCCAATAGCCTATGCAAGGAGGATATGTTAAAATGAAGGTGTCATTACCTGGGGAGCAGGCATTCACATGCATGATCTTATGTTGCTTGTCACTGCACATTCATGGGTGCCATTAGTCATTTGGAGAATCTTGCAACATGAAAGAAAGGAAGAATTTGCATTTATATTGCACCTTTCTCAACCTCAGGATGTCCCAAAGCAATTTACAGCCAATGAAGTACTTTTGAAGTGCAGTCACTGTTGTAATGTAGGATATGCGGCAGCCAAATCACACACACCAAGATCCTACAAATAGCAATGTGATATTGACCAGATAATCTGCTTTTACGTTGGTTGAGGGATAAATGGCCAGGACACCGGGGAGAACTCACTAACTAATCTTTGATAGTGCCATGGGATCTTTTACGTCTACCTGATGGGGCAGAGGGGGCCTCGGTTTAACGTCTCATCCGAAAGATGGTACCTCTGATAGTGCAGCACTCCCTCAGTACTGCGGTGGAGTGTCAGCCTAGATTTTGTGCTCAAGTTTCTGCAGTGGGACTTGAACCCACAACCTTCTAACTCAGAAGCGAGAGTGCTACCACTGAGTCACGGCTGACAATAAATATGGAATGTAGTGGGAAGAGAGAGCAGAAACTAGCACTTAGTAGGGCAGGGAACGAACATTCACAGGCTTCAGCAGAAAAGGTGAGCACCAGCAGGAACCAGCACAGTGGGAGAGAGAATGAGCACCAGCAAGAAACATTCAACTGGAGTACAAGCTGCACCAGCAGGAAGCAGCCTCCAGCTGGAAAGAGCTCAAGCAGCATCAGCAGGAACCACTACTCAGTGGGAGAGTTCCAGCAGCACCTGCAGGAACCAGCATTCAGTGGGGGAAAGCATGGGCAGCACCAGCAGGAACCAGCACTGAGTGGAGAGTTAGTGAACACTGGCAAGAACCAACATTTAGCAGGAAAGAGAGCAAGCATCACAAACAGGAAGCAGCACTCAGAGGGAAGAGAGTGTGAGCACTGGCAGGTGCCAATGTGTTAGGAAATGTGTACAAGCAGTAGATTTTTAACGCCTGGTGCATCAAACTTTTGCACCAATCCATACAGATTTAGTTAATTTCTCTGAGAAATACAACCACACCCATATAAATCTGGTTGTAGATTTCCTGCTACACCGATACTTGACTGAACCCAGCCACAAGTTGCAACACCACTAGGTCTGGTCCATCAAGCTGGAGACTCGTGGAGGGAGAATAGAAACAGAAGTAAGAGAAGTATTCCAGGAGGCAAATTCTAATCATCATAACAGGAGTATTGAAACGACTGTTCTAGAATCGGGGAGGGGAGTTATTGTGGTATGGAGTGCTTGGCTAATGGTTTATTTTATACGGGAGTTGTCATCTCTTTGGGTCACTGCAGTCAATAACATTGTACGATTTGTATCAGTTAATAACTACAGTAACAAACCCTTCAGGGTTTAGTGGCATTGGTGAGTCAAGTTTATGTCATCAAACTGTAATCCGTGTAATCTGCAACTGCCTTGGTCATCACTGCCGGCATTAGCAGGATCACCAGACACAATGAGCACATTAAAGGGGCACTATATCTCACCACAATAGGTTAGCCAAATCTTTCTTTCTGTGTTTATAAACAGCTGTTGAAATGAAAAGAAGAACGAATGAACTTGCATTTATATAGGGTCTTTCACGACCTCAGGACATCCCAAAGCACTTTGCAGCCAATGAATTACATTTTTTTTTGACGTTCAGTCACTGTTGTAATATAGGAAATACTGCAGCCAATATGCGCACAGCAAGCTCCCACAAACAGCAATGAGATAATGACCAGATAATCTGTTTTAGTGATGTTGGTTGAGGAGTAAATATTTGCCAGGATATTGGGAGAACTCCCCCCCACTTCTTCAAAATAGTGCCGGGGATCTTTTTCATCCACCTATGGGGGCAGACAGGACCTTGGTTTAATGTCTCATCAGAAAGACGGCACCCCCAACAGTGCAGCACTAATTCAGCACTGCACTGAAGTGTCAGCCTGGATTATATGTTCAAGTCTCTAGAGTAGGACTATGAACCCATGTCCTTTCTGACTCAGAGACGAGTGCTACCACTGAGCCACAGCTGGCACTTAACTAAATGAAATAACTGTTAATCCAGTTCCCTCAAGTTATTAGGCTCAGAAATTCATCAAAGCCAGTACCTTGTGTTGCTGACTGCATCCCTACTGATGTTAATCCAGCTCCCTCACACTGTCAGGCTCAGTAACTCCTCCCATCCAATGCACTGTGATCAGTTTCTATATGAATGACAATAACCCTTGTGGAGACTCACACATAAAGAAGGCCAAGTACCAGAGGGTGCTGGTTATGGCACTGTACCCCAGCAACCTCTTGAATGGGCAAGAGGGGAAAGGAGGAGAAGAATTGAGAGGAGAAAAGGGGAGGAAAGGGCAAGCGAGAGGAGAAAAGGGCAGGGGAGAGGAGAGGAGAAAAATGTATGGGGGAGAGGAGAGCGCAGGTATAGGGTGCAGAGTAATTGAGGGAAGGAGAGGAGAGGAGATGGAAGGAGAGATGTTTATTAGTACATAGTGCATGGGAAAATATGTCAATCAAAATACACTGTTGGTTTGCAAGTTCCAAAATCCATTAGTGCTGCGGCCCGTAGTGCCTGATGCGGTCTTGTGTCTGTGCAACAAAAATAAAATTTGGCCGTTAGTTTTCCTACAGTGCACAGTCATTGCTTGAAGGAACAGTGACCTGTGCTATCATAATTTAAAAAAAATAACATTCAGGCTGCACTAAAAACAGTGATTGAAATAATATGGGGTATGGGAACAATAACCTGGATTTAAATAGATTGGGAAGTTGGGCTGAGAAATGGAAATGAGATTCAATGTCGACAAGTGCAAAGTGATGAGGATCGGGAAAGAGAATACAGATTGGAGCTATTAACAAAATACTTTGGTCTACAGAATACAGCACAGGTAGAGGAGCTCGGGTGTTGGGGGCAGTCCGTTGAAACCATCTGCACAGTGCACAATACCATCTTGGGTTGTATCGCGCATACAACACAAATCACAGGATGTGATATTAAGCCGATGCAGGTCATTGGTTCATCCCTATCTAGAGCAGTGTGTGCAGTTCTAGTCACCATATTACAGGAAAGACATCATGGCAGTGGAAAAGGGGCAGCAAAGGGCTACTCGACTATTACCTGGCATTGGACATCTAACCTACAAGGAGAGACTACAGAACTGAGTTTGTTTACACTAGAGAAGAGAAGGCTGAGAGGGGATCTTATTCAGTTATATCAGATCCTTAAGGGAATCGACAAGCTGGACCCTGAGAAATTGTCGATCACGGCCCCAAGAATGATAACGAAGGAGATGGGTTGAATCTCAGCGAAGATGAAGGTAACAGATTAGGTGTAATTACTTCACATAGAGTGGTGAATGTTTGGAATGGCCTGCTCAGAGAGGTGATTGAGGCTGATAACATCAGTTATTTGGTGAGAAAGTCAATTGTATTCTGTTTTGAAATCTGGGTTTGGCTAGATAGGCCAAATAGGTCTTTTCGGGTCCAGTACGTTCCTGTGTTCCGACTCCTCCATTAGAATAGCGAACAGAGGAATTTGAAATTAACACAATCAGCACTTGCTTGATAACATCGCATGGTGCAGTTTCCATGTTAATGTGTTTAAAAAGTGAAAAGACAGAGCTAGTTTGACTGAGAGAAACAGGAAACGACAAGCGTGTATTTTCAGAATTTTATTCTAATTGGTACATTCTTTTAAAGAAACATGTCCTAGGTAGGCTGAGCAGTGTCTGAACCATATTTCCTACCCACATGTTGGAGTTGGTACATTTTGATAGAGCATTTGATCCAGAATTCATTTCACCCACTGACACCTTTATCTAACAGCTAAATTTGCACAGTTAATGAGGAAAATGCCTGCTTCAAAAGTAGCAAGTGACTGGAATCAAACAAAGGAACCAACAGTTAATACATCAGTCAGCATACCTGAAACATGTCTTGTCTTTAGGTTCCCAAACTTATGTATGAGAGAGAAATTAAAGTTGCCAGAGTTCAGAGGGAAAAGAAAGAAATGCTATGTTTTCAATCCTAGTTAGCAAATGGTAATAATAGTCTGCTCGCAGTATAACATAACCAAAGAACTACAAGCCTTGGCTCATGATTTTACAATATATTTAAATCAATATTTTGGATGCTTCCTTTGTGAACTAGTTAGCCTAATTGGTGATTACAGCTGAAATTGTGACTGCAAGAGATAATCACAGGCTTGAAGTTGGTGGGCATGTGTTTTTGACTTTGGGTTCTGGGGGTTTTAAAGTGTACTTGCCCCTATCATGGGGTTTCACTGGCATAAGGAAAGTTGGGCTCAAATGAACCAAAACCAGAACTTGAGCCAGAGCCAGAGCCGGAGCCGGAACCGTCATCTACAGGAGGTGTCGGGCTTTCACTGCCAAAATCAGGACTGTAATAATCAGAACTTCCTTCTCCAAAGCTTGGAAACTTTGTCCTGGAAGTAACTGGGTGACAGGAATCAGGATAAAGCAGAAAGCCGCTGAATGTGCTGTCAGTATCCTGATCTGCATACATGCCATTGAAATTAGAATCCTTTACTTGTAACCATATTTTGTCCCCTGCATCAAGGTGCAATATCACAGTTTGGGAAGCCTGGTCCTGGGTAACTTTGTTAGCTGTTCTGATAATTAATTGACGGTTTCTGAATAATCCCATTTTAACAGGGCTTTCGAGTATCGACAAATGATAACTGAACATATATGTCCCATTGGTTGGGGCTATGTAAACTCCAACTGCAGGTTTGAAATGCCCTTGGATGTTGTAGAAGACAACGTTGAATGGTATTGGGACATATGGACTTGGTAAGCCATCTTCAGCACTTCGACCAGCAGAGAAAGCAGACTGGATGGTAGGAACACATGGGCCAGGAGGTCCTACCTCACCTTCATTGCCCTGTTTACCTTTATCTCCTTTCACACCCTGCTCTCCCTGTTTAGCCATTGGCCCTACATCTCCTTTGGCTCCCTGGGGTCCTTCAGGTCCAACATTCCCACGTTCACCTTTTGCTCCATCCACACAGTCACAGATACCTTGTTCCCCTTTGCCACCTTTTGGTCCTTTAACTCCTTGTTCTCCTTTCAGTCCATTGCTTCCTGGTTCACCTTTGCTGCCGGGTTGCCCAACCATTCCAGGTTCACCCATGTCCCCCTTTGGACCACGGAAGCCTGTATCGCCTTTCTGTCCTTTATTTCCATTTTTGGTATTACAGTCAGCTGGACATTGACCAGGGAAACCCATACTTCCCTTAAGGCCTGGACGTCCATTAGCACCTGTGTTACCCCTTCGGCCTAAAATCAAAAAGATTGAAAAGTTAGCCAATAGACGACATTTTCATATGTGTTCATAAAATGATTTTGATTGATTACTTTCTATAAATTTTATAAAGAGAAGAAAATTATTTTGTCGAGACTGCTGCTTGATTGTAATTAGAATGGATTCAAAACATTTTCAACTAACTACAGCTGCGGAGCTTAAATTTCAAAGAGAACAGGAAAGAATGGAGGACTGCTAGTACATGAATGAGGGGCCATTCTACACCAGTATAAAATCTGACTAATCCTTCACTCCCAATGAGGAACTGTGCTTGAAGGGGCCATGGGTCAGAGTAAAAGTGTTACAGTACTGTGGCTCTATCTTCAACTCGTGCTACAAATGCAGCTCTTCATTGATAAATGCCATTTAGATGCTTTCTGCCTTTGTGCAATATACATGCACCAGTAATTTCCACTAGGGTTCTCCCAATCTCCTGCTGTAACTTCTGTGGAATATTGGCAAAAACCTGGAGGAACGGCCCCACTAAACAGATGAGTCTCTGAACATTCCCACAACCCAGATAAAAAGTAAAGTTAATGTTATCTATTTGTGTAGGTCGAGTTTTTATTCAGATAATAGGTTGGTTTAACAGTCAGGAAGGACTTTCTCTCCTGAAGATGCTGACTCTTTCCTGAGTTCCACAGGAGCTGGCAGCCCTCCATCACCTCGCCCAAGTGCCTATTTTTCATGGGTAAGGTAAGAACAAGAGTAAAAGACAAGTGGGAATGAATTAAACACTTCAATGACTTACCTCTAAGGCCTCGAAAGCCCCTACGTCCTTGATTCCCTTTGAGTCCCATCATGCCCCTTGGTCCTCGAGCACCTTTCTGCCCTGGAATTAAAAGCAAGCAAAATAAACTCAAATTGAACATAACATAATCTCAAAAAAAGTCTTGATTTCTGATGTCATTTTACCTCTGGTATATATTACAATGGTAAGGATTATGTAAGCCTTGTATATAGAATGATGCATAAATAGGCTTTAAGGTGATACCCTTGGAATGGGCTAATATAAATCATTGATGGGTTTTAACCACCTTTGCTTAAAACCCAAAGCAGAGTTTTGGGTTTTAAGCAAGACCAGAATCAAATTACCAACTTACATTTGTAAGGAATCATCAATGTTCCCTTTGTCAATATGAATTGTAAATCCATAGTCCCATTGACTGCATTGTGAGTGATACAGGTAATAGAAAAGTGAAATATGGGATTTTGTAAAGTAATTTGTTACAGATGGAATGGATTCCTTTTACTCAGGCTGGTAAAAGAAAGTTTTCTTTTCCATTGACTTCAATGGAAATGTAAAAGGGACTGCGCTACCACTGAAGAACAATTTTCCCCCCTTTTGTCTCAGGTTAACACCTCCAATAGGCAATACATTGACCATTCTTTCCCCCTCCCCTCCTCCTGAATTTTGCTGACTTTTGCAGTAGTACAGTTTAATCGGGCTGACAGCTCACCAGTACCTCACTCAAGTGGGCATTCTTCAGGGGTGTTGGCAGGCTATTCGACTATGGAGGACATTGAAACCCCGCCTGACTCTGTCCTCATCCAACGCCCATATATAAACATTCTCCAGCAATGGTCCCCACACAGCCATCACAAGTGGAAACCCAGCTAATTGCAGCACTTTAACTGAAATCAGCCAACCCAAGACATTCTGGTCTGTATAGTTTAGTGCAGCAATGAGTGTTGCTTTTGTCTACAAAGTATTTGTGGGAGATATTGAATGTTGGTTGAATGTTGTTCATTTCAGTCAGTCAGTCAGTTTGGTTCCTGAGACATGTATTTTAGAAATGTGAGGCATTCTATATCAGGTGGGATGCACCTCTCACAGCAAAATTAAAATATAGATACTTGGGTTGAAAAAATCCAAATAACTACAGATAAGTATTCACTTTTGTTGGACTCATTAACTATGCAGTTCTTTGGATCATATCATAATGAATCTCAAATGCATACAACTTACCAATTTCATTATAATGATTCCTCATTACTCTGTCCTTTGCATATATGCAAAGATAATAAACACAAACCTTTTATCCCTCTATAGCCCCTTGGACCTCGGCGTCCTGATGATCCCATGGCTCCTTTCATGCCACTCAAGCCTGGTCTTCCTGCCAAGAACATAAGTGTCAGTTTGCTAAATACAGAAAAAGATAATCCTGTCAGCCCTAAAAACTTAAAACATGCAACTGCTGCAGATTAAAGCACTCCCACTTATTCTCATTACATAGAATCCCAAGGGACTAAACCTTTTCCCATTCAATCCCATTGTATAGAATCCCAATGGACCAGACCCCTACCCCTTCACTCGTATTACATAGAATCTCAATGGACCAAACCCCCACCCATTCACTCTCATTGCATAGAATCCAAATGGACTAAATATCTTCCCATTCATTTCCATTATAGAAAATTCCAATGGATCACAACCCTTTGCATCATATATAATTCAAATGACGCAAATCAATTTGCTAGTTGTTCCCATTTTACACAATTGAAATGGGCCCTTTAATTTCCATAATATAGAATTCCAGTGAAAATAAAACACTTTGGCATCAAACCAGTATCTCATGGAATTCCATAATACAAAATTCTTGATCCTTTACTCTAATGTTATCATCTCACTTGATGCAAACTGAAGATTTTCTTCCAGACACAGTAAAAGTACATTGCACAAGGACCAAAGGCCAGGGATCAGGAACTACAGTTCAATGGTGCGAAGTGGTAACCTGAGCAGTAATTGAGATAAAGTGGGATGTTGGTCTGTATGAAGAGCAAGCCTAAATAAATAAATACAGTTAAAACCTGTGGCTCTTCTACTTGATAACATCCTATGAATACAATAGTGTAACAATTGTGATAGTACAGTGATTTTTGTTTTTTTAATTCACTTTATGAATCATTATTACATCAACTGAAGAAATTAGAAATTTATTTTTATACAGTCCTTTTGATTGATAGGAGGGACAATTATGTATCTGAAGACAATCAAATGGTAGCTCACAGTGGGCAAATGGAATGTTACAGCGACGTAAATTGATATTTGGGTAGCCTGCACTGAACTGACATTAATTAAATGAACACACCATTGCATCATGTCCCAAAAGACCATGTTTGTTTTTCAGTTTCTAGAACTTTGTGAAGATGTAAAATAGAGTCACTGCAATGTCAAGTACCCAAAAACCATTCCTGAAATGATACCGTCGGCACTTGGAGACATTAGGAATGTGCATAGACTAAATTCTGAGCCTCAGGCTCTGAGGTGACTTGAGTCAGTCCAGTTTGAGTTGTTTAGCAGGGACTGGCTCAATCAGGAGGGTTCTTGAACCTGGCGTCTGTCGGTTTTATTCTTGTTATTCTCTGTAGCAGTTTGATACAAGTGAGTAAACTTCAGAGGGCAATTAAGAGTCAACAACATTGGTGTGGGATTGGAGTCACATATAAGCCAGAATTTGTAAGGATAATAGGTTTCCTTCCCTAACAGACATCAGTCAACCAGTTGGATTTTTATGACAATCCGACAGCTTCATGGTCAGTTTTACTGGTACCAGCTTTTTATTTTCAGATTTTTTAAAAACTGAATTAAATTCTCAGACTACCATGGTGGGATTTTAACTCATTTATTCTGGATTATTAGTCGAGGCCTCTGGATTACTAGTCCACTAATCCTGGATGGGGGAGGTGAGTTTGAATGCAATTTGGGATGGATCCACCAGGATTTTGCCCCATTGATGAAAAGCCACAATATCATTCTCTGGAGGGGAGAGACAGACCTTTCTTATGCCTGCCGCTGTTATGTCAAACAGCTACTTTGGGGGCATATCTTTTGATAGTCTGCACAGAGCACCTCTGATTGGCCCAATGGGATTTAAAGTGAAGAAGGCATATGGCAGTTAAACACAGAATTGATTGCTTTTTCCAACTTGTCCCTTTGCCTCCTGACTGGAGGTTAAAATTTTCTGAAGCATTTTCTTCGACTCCACCTGGAACTCAACCTTCTTGCTACTCTGACTTCCAGCTCCTCAGCAGGATGAGTGTTTCTGTTCCATTGTCACAGCTGTGAATGCCCACCCCAAATATTCTAATGACCCTGCCCCTAGGACTTAGTCAATGTCAGGGCAATGCACCAAATGGAGGTTCGCCCTGCCACCTGCCCAAAAGGATCCATTGAATTTCTACCCCAGGGTGTCTAAATAAAGAGGGCAAAATACCCCTGCATGACACTGTGTATGTAGTAGTCATTATCTGTGCTCAGTACTCCTCCCAAGTCTTCTCTCTTGACCTCTTGTTCCTCCTAAGTTGCAAATACACTACCCTACACAATTTTCCTCTTCTCTACATCTTCACTGTATTTATGCCAAAACTCATCGCACTACTCTAACTCGTTCTCGTTATGTTTTTGGATCTTAATGCCTTTCTTACTCCAGATATTTTGGCTTCCATAATTTAGATCACTTACACAGATGAGTCTAAGCTCCATATAGTCTCAGGAATATCCTCACCAGGTCTGATATCTAGGTACAATTTTGTTATTGTACCCAGGATAACGAACAGAAAACCTTTCTTCAAATTTCTTCAGCTATTGGATCTATCCTGTACTTCAACAGAATTATTCTTGTGTTTGAATGTGACAGAGTAACTACGACAACAGAACTTGGTATAGATTTTAACTGTCAAACCAATTTACTGAACAGCTGAGCAAGCACACATATTATGTACATATATACACAGATGGTAAGACTAGCTCCTTAAAATAAGGAAAATACTAAATGTTTTGAGGGTGTATTTCTCTCCTTGGGAGTCTCCTACTCATCTGCCAGAGCAGAAGTGCCACGGAAACTGCTGAAAAACTGTAAATGCAGAAATTCACCTCTTTATCCCTTTATTACTAATTTTTTATATATGCAGTTATTTTTTTTCTTAAATTCTTACCATTTACATGAGCCAACTGGTGTGATTAATCTCTTAAAAAATTCCAGACTTACTCTCAAAGGTGAACGGTCCAGCCTAATTATATCTCCCAGAAAACAGTTGTCAGGGCTTCATGTATTTGAATAGCAGTCAGCTAATTTCAAAAGGTGCTGCCAGGCATAGACATAATTGAAAAAATCCCATAGTGGATGAATTTCCGCAGGAGTTCTCCTGCTCATCTGTTGTAACTTAGGTGGAAGAGGCATGGAAACGCCAGAAAATTGGAACAAATGGCATTTATGCTGTTTTTCCGGGGTTTCTGTAGGAGAACCTCCATGCAAATTCACCCCACAGTATATTTTTATTTGAATTTTATGGCTTGGTTCCTCCTTCAAGCCAATAGCTTCAAAGACAACCATAATAAAGGTATGCATTTGTATCGAATTAGGCTGGGGTATGATTCTAAATGCAGATGCTTTTCAACTCCTTATGTATTACGACTGAATTAAAGGAGCCACTACTGAGCAAAAACAAGACAAAATGGTTCATTTTCATCTTTCCAAGCCTGTGGAACTGCTTGCCTCTCTCAGTCATTCCTTCCTCTTACAATCTACAGGCATTTAAAAGTTCTGCTAAATAGCTGACAGCATCTAACCACTATTTCCTGATTTCCCTCATTTTCTTTCGTACACTTTTCAATCATGTTGGTGACCAGCAATTAGGGCTTCAGGCCTGAGTTTCTAAATAAATAAAAATCCTGTCAGTTATGTCCTATCTTGACAGTTGCTGATTGAATGGCTGACATCTATGACTGGGGTCACATTCACATGATTAGACACTTTTTAATAAGGGAAGAATTCCATATCCCTTGTGGTAAAGACTTAAATATTTCCCTGTTAATGTAGTGATGAGATTATCAGTTCAATTTGTGTGTGGCTGAATCTGAAACAAAGCAGTCCAATAATAAGTGCTGCTATGTCATTAAAATTCAAAATGGAAAGATTTCCTCTGGTCGCTATGTTACTGAAATTGTAAAAGCATTTTGTTAGTGCGCTTTCACAATTTTTCTACAAATAACAAGTATGGTATCAATGACGATAACTGACTAGAGGTATTCTTCCCTCATAACATTTCCTAGTTGTCCAGGGAGCTCCATACAATGCTCATGACATCTGCCCAAATCTCACTCACCCTGGAAAATACCTGTAGCTCATTTGACAGGAAATTGGTTCTGCCTTATAGGGACTGGTTAAGTTTTACAGCAACTGGCTCAGCTTTACATTGACAGGTTCTATTTTACAGGGATTGGTGCAGTTTTATAGGGGCTGATTCAGATTTACAGAGTCTAGTTCAGTTTTACAGGGACCGGTTCAGTTTTATGGGGTTTGGTTCAGTTATACAAGGACTGGTTTGGTTTTATAGGATTTGGTTTATTTGTACACAAATCAGTTCAGTTTTATACCGACTGGTTCAGCTTTACAAGGACCAATTCAGTTTTATGGGCTTTGGTGCAGTTTTACTTGGACTGGTTCAGTTTTACAGGGATTGATTCAGTTTTATAAGCTCATAACTAATAAACAGGCTGTCCAAACATGCTCTTGATCAAGAATAACATTTGTTAATAAATAACTTCCAGATTTAACAAGAATTTTTACAAGCGTACCTGGTGGTCCTGAATTTCCTCGGTCTCCTTTACGACCTATCTCCCCTTTAGGCCCTCGACAGTGCATGCAGACACAGTATGATGGGACCATATCTGTGCTGAAGGGATACTCTTGGTCTGGAAGGGGACACATGTTGTACTCAACAAGAGGATCAGGCATGCCGCGGATCGACGGTTCCATAGTATCATTTTGAGAGGTACCTTCTGCAATCGTGAGCAGAGCCAGCACTGCGATTGCATTCAGCATTCTTACTCCCGCTCCTGTGGAGAGGGGAACATTCAGAATGAAACATGTTGGGCCAGATTTTGCTGAAAAAATAACAGTGTCTGAACGACACACACAGTTATTAATGCGCAAATTGGCCAGCAACTTGTGACAAGGAAGAGATACCCTGTGAATTGCGAATTGCCAAAAGTTGCTGGTCAATTTGCGCTGCTCCGCCATTAGCTTCATGAAAATGGCACCTCGCACTTAACCTCCCTGTGATTTTCATGAAGTTGCTGCATTTGCACATTAATTGCCCATTAAACGCGCCACAGAAAGTTAAATCCAGTAATTATCAGCATAAATATCCCTTTAACAACGTGATAATTGTTAATGACTGCCAATCAACCTCTCTTGACCAGAAAGGAAACAATTATAAGTGTAGAGTCTCATTCCTTCAGGTTGTGAATTGTTTTAGGAGATTTTAAAAATGTCAAATTTTAAATTTTTTTTTTACTTTTCCTTTCTTTTTTTTCTCTCTCTCTCTTAATCCAATCTTTCTTTCCCTCTCTTTATTTCTCTTTCTGTACCTGATTTGACATTGAATTCATCCACTCTAATTCACCCTGCTTCTCAGTCCTTCCTCTATTTATTTTTCAATCCTTAAATCTCATTGGTTAAGGAGATACCGTTTGTCCCGTTGTTCACCAAGGTCCCAGATGCTGCGCTGCTTCCCTTGCCGTCCCGTTATCAGCTCGCACCTCTAGCAACTTTGTGGGCAAAAATTTTAAAATAAAACCTAAACGTGCAATTGTAAATCTAACTAACGGGGCACGCCACAAAGTGCCCCGCTCCATCAAAATCTGGCCCATTTAACCAACAAGTGATGGAGCATGAAGCTGTATCAAATTATAATATACGTGGAACAGGTTCGTTTCCCAGTAAAGCGCTGCTGAAAGTATAACTGGTAACTGCTAAATATTCAGGCTTATTTAACATTTCGGAAGGATAGGAAAAAAGGTAAAGGTGGTGGGGTAGCTCTGTTAATAAAGGATGAAATTGGTATAATAGTGAGAAATGATCTTGGCTCAGAAGATCAAGATGTCGAATCAATTTGGGTGGAGGTAAGAAATAGCAACGGAAAGAAATCACTGGTGGGAGTAATATATAGGCCACCTATCAGTAGCTACACAGTCGGGCAAAATATAAATCAGGAAATAAGAGGGGCTTGTAAAAAAGGTAATGCAATAATCATGGGCGATTTTAACTTTCACATAGATTGGACAAATCAAATTGGCAAAAATAGCCCTGAGGAGGAGTTCATAGAGTGCATTAGGGACTGTTTCTTAGACCAATATGTTGGGGAACCAACCAGGGAACAGGCCATTTTGGATCTGGTAATGGGTAACGAAACAGGATTAATTAATGATCTCAAAGTGAAGGATCCCTTGGGAAGCAGTGATCGTGACATGATAGAATTTCACATCCAGTTTGAGAGCGAGGATCTTGGGACTGAAACTACTGTATTAAACTTAAATAAGGGCAATTATAAAGGAATGAGGGTGGAATTGGCTAAAGTGGACTGGGTAAACAGATTAGATGGTATGATGGTGGATAAGCAGTGGAAAACATTTAATAAGATCTTTTATGACTCGCAACGAAAATATATCCCTGTGAGGAGGAAAGACTCCACAAAAAGGGTGAACCAACCATGGCTAACTAAGGAAGTCAAGGATGGTATCAGGTTAAAAGAAAAAGTATACAACATGGCAAAGATTACTGGTAAACCCAAAGATTGGGAAAATTTTAAAAACCAGCAAAGGATGACTAAAAGAATAATGAAGAGGGAGAAAATAAAATATGAGAGTAAGCTAGCAAGAAATATAAAAACTGACAGTAAAAGCTTCTACCTGTATATAAAAAGGAAGAGGGTAGCTAAAGTAAACATTGGTCCCTTAGAGGATGAGACTAGGGAAATAATAATGGAAAACAAGGAAATGGCAGAGGAATTGAACAGATGTTTTGTATCTGTCTTCACAGTAGAAGACACTAATAACATACCAATAATAGCAGAAAATCAAGGGGCAAAGGGGAGGGAGGAACTAAAAACAATCACTATCACTAGAGAAAAAGTACTAGGTAAACTAATGGGTCTAAAGGTTGACAAGTCCCCTGGACCTGATAGCTTGCATCCGAGAGTCTTGAAGGAAGTGGCTACAGAGATAGTGGATGCATTGGTTGCAATCTTCCAGAATTCACTAGATTCTGGAAAGGTCCCAATGGATTGGAAAACCGCAAACGTAACACCCCTATTCAAGAAGGGAGTGAGACAGAAAGCAGATAACTATAGACCGGTTAGCTGAACATGTGTCATTGGGAAAATGCTAGAATCCATTATGAAGGAAGTAGTAGCAGGACATTTGGAGACTGATAATACAATCAAGGAGAGTCAACATGGTTTTATGAAGGGGAAATCATGTCTGACAAATTTATTAGAGTTCTTTGAGGAAGTAACGGGCAGGGTGGATAAAGGGGAACCAATGGATGCAGTATATTTGGATTTCCAAAAGGTGCCACATAAAAGATTACTGCACAAGATAAGAGCTCATGGTGTTGGGAATAATATACTGGCATGGATAGAGGATTGGCTAACTAACAGAAAACAATGAGTTGGGATGAAAGGGTCATTTTCAAAATGGCAATCTGTAACTAGTGGGGTGCCACAGGGATCATTGCTGGGGCCTCAACTATTTACAATATATATCAATGACTTGGATGAAGGAACAGAGTGTCTTGTGGCCAAATTTGCTGATGATACAAAGATAGGTGGAAAAGCAAGTTGCGATGAGGACACAAAGTGTCGGCAAAGGGATATTGACAGGTTAAGCAAATGGGCAAAAATTTGGCAGATGGGATATAATGTGGGAAAATGTGAAGTCATCCACTTTGGGAGGAAAAATAAAAAAGCAAAATATTATCTGAATGGAGAAATACTACAAAATGCTGAGGTACAGAGGGATCTGGGTGTCCTCGTACACGAAACACAAAAAGTCAACATACAGGTGCAGCAGGTAATCTGGAAGGCAAACGGAATATTGGCCTTTATTTCTAGGGGGATGGAGTATAAAAGCAGGGAAGTCATGCTACAACTGTACAGGGTGCTGGTGAGACCACACCTGGAGTACTGTGTACAGTTCTGGTGCCCTTATTTAAGGAAGGACATACTTGCATTGGAGGCAGTTCAGAGAAGGTTCACTAGGTTGATTCTGGGTATGGAAGGGTTGTCTTATGAGGAAAGATTGAACAGGTTGGGTCTATACTCATTGGAGTTTAGAAGAATGAGAGGAGATCTTATTGAAACATACAAGATTCTGAGGGGACTCGATAGGGTAGATGCTGAGAGGATGTTACCCCTCATGGGGGAATCTAAAACTAGGGGGCATAGTCTTAGAATAAGGGGTCGTCCGTTTAAGACGGAAATGAGGAGGAATTTCTTCTCCGAGGGTCGTGAATCTTTGGAATTTTTTACCCCAAAAAGCTGTGGAGGCTGAGTCATTGAATACATTCAAGGCTGAGTTAGACAAATTTTTGATCAGCAAGGGAGTCAAAGGATATGGGGAAAGGGCGGGAAAGTGGAGTTGAGATAAAAATCAGATCAGCTATAATCTCATTAAATGGCAGAGCAGTCTCAAGGGGCCGAATGGCCTACCCCTGCTCCTATCTCTTATGGTCTTATGGTCATTGCAGTGCTTGTCAGGTGATGTGATACCTCTTACTGCAAGGGGTGAAAGTCAAAATGGCTTCTTCCTCTGTTGCCCATATAGTACCCTCCTTATACCAATCTCCATCCATCCATTCATGTAGTATCTACATGCTGCTCAATAGAATAATAATGCAAGTTTCATCTGCAAGTTTGCCACTAAGTCAATGCACAGTTTTGGCTATGTTGTCTGAAGGAGGTACATAACAAAGAAGGGGACTTCACCACTGGGAGACAGAAAGAAAGATTTCCTTTTATACAGTGCCTTATCACAACTTTCAGAAACACGCTGTACAATGAGTGACTTTTGAAATGCAATAACTGTTTTTTGGTACGCAAATGCAGCACACAGCTAAGTCCCACAAACGACAAATGAGATAAATGACCAGTTGATCTTTTTTTAGTGGCACTTGTTGAGGCAGGAAAGTTGGCCAGAACATTCAGAGAACGCTCTGCCCTTCTTCGTATCGCGCCATGGGATCTTTTACATCCACCTGAAAGGCAGATGTAGCATCAGTTTAAGGTCTCCACCTGAAAGATGACACCTCTGACAATGCAGCAATCCTCAGTATTGCTCTGAAAAGTCAGCCTAGATTATGCCATAGGGTGGAACGTGAACCCATAAGCTTCTGACTCAGAAGTGAGAGTACTACCAACTGAGACAAGGAAGGGTTAGAACAAAGACAGCTAAGAGCCACCTAATTGCCTCCGACTCTTGCTAGTTCTGAATATACCACAGGGTGGTGCCTAAAGAGGGGAGCAAATAGAAATTTAACAACTGAGGGAGGGACAATGTATGTGTTTAACTCATTCTATAGTAACACTTTTTCATTGTTCTTTCACTAACATCAGAGGAAGAATCACCATGCTGACAATACGTAACAAAATCATATACCCCCTCTTTCTGAATGCATTTTTGATGCTGCTACAAATAATGAGCAGAGAAAATCTCCCATTGGGATTAAATTTGCTATTAAGGGAATTTAAGAAGCAGACCCCAGTCCTTTCTTTGAATTCTTTGACCTGGGTTTGTTATATTTCAGTATCAAGAGATTATAGAAAATCTACTCAGTCACTGGCTCAATTCTTCATATTTTTAAAATTCTCTCTGAATTTCCCCTCCCCACAAGGTGCTGATTCTTCCATAGAAACCAGTCAGCTTCTGGAACCTTATCCAAGTGCCCAGTATTGATGTGAAAACCTAGATTGTGAGTGTCAGCAGGGTATTCACTGTAGGGGCATCCGAACTAGTGCCATCTCAGCTGGTGACATCTTGGTACAATTGGTCAAATCTCGGTACAGCTGGTGCCATCTCAGTTGCTTTTACCAATCAAATGATCTTTATTCTTTATTTACACAAATGTTTAGTTTTAAAAATTAATAGATAAGTAAACTGGATGTTAAAGTTACCTTTAGTGTTTTAACATTTTTCCAAGCTCTGATGGTGATACGACTTCTTTAAAGACTCCTGTTATATGACTAGCTCTTTATAAATAGTGAGATTTGCCAATTTTACTGGCTCTTAAAAGTCAGTAATATTTACCGCAGTAAAATGTTGAGGTCAGGGATTAGCGGTAAAGCCTTTGTGATTTTAGTTAACTTCATAATTGTTGCTGAGAATAATTATATGGCACGATATTGCACATCCACTGGTGATAAGCCAGAACTGTCCAAAGAAAACCACTGATGTGTGATAATTCTGGGCAGGGAGTCAATAATTTGCAAAAACTTTAACAGTGTGTCAGTAATTCAGAGATACTGTCAAAATATCCTAAAGGGTTGGGTTTGAAGATTAAGTAGGTAGTATTTGGTATCATTGATGCCAGCACAGGTTCTTCTGCATACTCTGACAGACTTTTCTAACCTCAGCATGCTTGCAATACCTCAAGTAATCACCACATGAGTATTTACAGAGAATCACCTCCAAAAGCTGACATATGTAGGTGAATGTCCCAAAGCTTCAGCGCATGAAACAGGGAAGAATGCTTACAAAGATTTGAAATAGCGTATAGATCATGATGCAGGAATTATATAAAGCAACATATCAAAGTGCAGATATCAATATGAATTCTTTATATTCCACATCAATTATAGCCTCGTCATGATATTAATTTTTTGTCTTATAGTCATACAAAGCAAAACAACAGCATATGAAGAATGCAACATGGCATTTAAACTCGACATTCTTCAGTGAATAGAGGGTTTTTAAATATGAAGTATCCTCACCTGTTGAGGTGCAGATCCCCCGAACTCAAAGTTTCTGCTGGATCTGAGATAACGGTTTGTACAGTGCTTGGTTTTATAGACCTTTTCTCCCAGGTGAACATCACAAATTAGTCATTGTTTCCAAGTACATTCTTCAGCGTGACCTAGATACAATAAAATTAGGGTATTTTTTGGGACTTTTATTTGAGGAAGAAAGATGATGCTTTATAATCATATTCATTGGGTTCATATTTCCACCATTACTCCATATTCTTTTGCCTGATGCTGGAGAATAGATTGTGACAAATAAAATATCCGATATGGTCATTTGTTTTGTTTTGTAAATACACAGGGGGTTAGATTACTAGCTATTAAGCTTTGCATAATCCACTTTCTGGCCAAAGCCTCGTAAAATGCAATTTGCCCACAGGGGATCGTATCACCTAATTTCACCAATTCAACTATTAATTTGGTCACAGACAGATATAGCATGGGAGTTGTTTTATGCAAGAAATCTATAGTTTTAAATAAACATATAAAATGTAATTTAATTTTATATAATTTCCTTCATGACATGACTCTACGCTATGGTGTAACATGAACATGGCTCAATGAATGGATGGTAACCTCAACGATTAGAGGAATTTGCCAAACACTGTGCTGGGGGGAGTCAGCGTGTGGGGCGCAGTAAGACGCTTTTGGAGGCAACCTCACACAAACAGCGGTACTTACCGTCATACAACAAGTACAGAATAGTCGCAGTCATTTACCATAGGTGGCACATTAAGAGGAGAAATCAAAAAACTGTCTTGGGAATTAAGGCCATTGACCTATATACCACCATGTTGCACATCCTACCACACCCGCTGAACATGCCATGCACAGGCGGCATGTGTCTTGTGGGGGCCCCCTGCAAAGGTTCGGTTCATGTCCCCATTTTACTAGACAATGATACTAAATACTACCTACTTAATTTTTAAATCTGCATATGTACGATCGTGAAAAAGCATGTTTACAATAGGTAATCTAAAAAAAGGTGTGAAGTTGCTAATGATCGACAAAGTCAAGATCGATTTACTTCAACCATCACTGAATCTGCTCTGGGCCCCTGACTGACTCAGGCCCAGTGCAATTAAACAGGTTGCACAGTGCTAACACCGCCCCTGATGCCATGCACCTATTTCTGCGGCTGATATAGCAGCATTACAGCTGTGCAGGTTAGTGTAACTGAGCTGAAGACTGCTGCACAACTTATTCCTATGGATGAGTCTTATGATCTAGCTGTTGAAATACAATATGCACAGTATGTTGATTTAGCTGACATGGGGCTAAAAGAGTCCGGTCTGGCTGTTGCTTTGGCTGACATCAACCCTGGTTCAATGAGGAGTATAGAAGAGCATGCCAGGAGCAGCACCAGGTGTACCTAAAAGTGAGGTGCCAACCTGGTGAAGCTACAACTCAGGACTGCATGCATGCTAAACAGCGGAAGCAACATGCTATAGACAGAGCTAAGCAATTCCACAACCAACGGATCAGATCAAAGCTCTGCAGTCCTGCCACATCCAGTCATGAATGGTGGTGGACAATTAAACAACTAACGGGAGGAGGAGGCTATGCAAACATCCCCATCCTCAATGATGGCAGAGTCCAGCACGTGAGTGCAAAAGACAAGGCTGAAGCGTTTGCAACCATCTTCAGCCAGAAGTGCCGAGTGGATGATCCATCTCTGCCTCCTCCCGATATCCCCACCATCACAGAAGCCAGTCTTCAGCCAATTCGATTCACTCCACGTGATATCAAGAAACGGCTGAGTGCACTGGATACAGCAAAGGCGATGGGCCCCGACAACATCCCAGCTATAGTACTGAAGACTTGTGCTCCAGAACTAGCTGCGCCTCTAGCCAAGCTGTTCCAGTACAGCTACAACGCTGGCATCTACCCGACAATGTGGAAAATTGCCCAGGTATGTCCTGTCCACAAAAAGGACAAATCCAATCCGGCCAATTACTGCCCCATCAGTCTACTCTCAATCATCAGCAAAGTGATGGAAGGTGTCGTCGACAGTGCTATCAAGCGGCACTTACTCACCAATAACCTGCTCACCGATGCTCAGTTTGGGTTCCGCCAGGACCACTTGGCTCCAGACCTCATTACAGCCTTGGTCCAAACATGGACAAAAGAGCTGAATTCCAGAGGTGAGGTGAGAGTGACTGCCCTTGACATCAAAGCAGAATTTGACCGAGTGTGGCACCAAGGAGTCAGAGTAAAATTGAAGTCAATGGGAATCAGGGGGAAAACTCTCCAGTGGCTGGAGTCATACCTAGCGCAAAGGAAGATGGTAGTGGTTGTTGGAGGCCAATCATCTCAGCCCCAGGACATTGCTGCAGGAGTTCCTCAGGGCAGTGTCCTAGGCCCAACCATCTTCAGCTGCTTCATTAATGACCTTCCCTCCAACATAAGGTCAGAAATGGGGATGTTCGCTGATGACTGCACAGTGTTCAGTTCCATTCGCAACCCCTCAAATAATGAAGCAGTCCGAGCCCGCATGCAGCAAGACCTGGACAACATCCAGGCTTGGGCTCATAAGTGGCAAGTAACATTCGCGCCAGATAAGTGCCAGGCAATGACCATCTCCAACAAGAGAGAGTCTAACCACCTCCCCTTGACATTCAACGGCATTACCATCGCCGAATCCCCCACCATCAACATCCTGGTAGTCACCATTCACCAGAAACTTAACTGGACCAGCCATATAAATATTGTGGCTACGAGAGCAGGTCAGAGGCTGAGTATTCTGCGGCGAGTGACTCACCTCCTGACTCCCCAAAGCCTTTCCACCATCTACAAGGCACAAGTCAGGAGTGTGATGGAATACTCTCCACTTGCTTGGATGAGTGCAGCTCCAACAACACTCAAGAAGCTCGACACCATCCAAGATAAAGCAGCCCGCTTGATTGGCACCCCATCCACCACCCTAAACATTCACTCCCTTCACCACCAGCGCACTGTGGCTGCATTGTGTACCATCCACAGGATGCACTGCAGCAACTCGCCAAGGCTTCTTCGACAGCACCTCTCAAACCCGCGACCTCTACCACCTAGAAGGACAAGAGCAGCAGGCACATGGGAACAACACCACCTGCACGTTCCCCTCCAAGTCACACACCATCCCGACTTGGAAATATATTGCTGTTCCTTCATCGTCGCTGGGTCAAAATCCTGGAACTCCCTTCCTAACAGCACTGTGGGAGAACCGTCACCACAAGGACTGCAGCGGTTCAAGAAGGCAGCTCACCACCACCTTCTCAAGGGCAATTAGGGATGGGCAATAAATGCCGGCCTCGCCAGCGATGCCCACATCCCATGAACGAATAAAAAAAAACATGGGGTTGAAAGAGTCCGGTCTGGCTGTTGGTTTGGCTGACATGGGGTTAAAAGAGTCCGGTCTGGCTGACATGGCGTTAAAATAGTCCGGTCTGGCTGACATGGGGCTAAAATAGTCCGGTCTGGCTGACATGGGGCTGAAATAGTCCGGTCTGGCTGACATGGGGCTAAAATAGTCCGGTCTGGCTGACATGGGGCTAAAATAGTCCGGTCTGGCTGACATGGGGCTAATATAGTCCGGTCTGGCTGACATGGGGCTAATACAGTCCGGTCTGGCTGACATGGGGCTAATACAGTCCGGTCTGGCTGACATGGGGCTAATACAGTCCGGTCTGGCTGACATGGGGCTAATACAGTCCGGTCTGGCTGACATGGGGCGAATACAGTCCGGTCTGGCTGACATGGGGCTAATACAGTCCGGTCTGGCTGACATGGGGCTAATACAGTCCGGTCTGGCTGACATGGGGCTAATATAGTCCGGTCTGGCTGACATGGGGCTAATATAGTCCGGTCTGGCTGACATGGGGCTAATATAGTCCGGTCTGGCTGACATGGGGCTAATATAGTCCGGTCTGGCTGACATGGGGCTAATATAGTCCGGTCTGGCTGACATGGGGCTAATATAGTCCGGTCATAGAGTCATAGAGTCATATAGCACGGATAGAGGCCCTTCGGCCCATCGTGTCCGCGCCGGCCATCAGCCCTGTCTACTCTAATCCCATATTCCAGCATTTGGTCCGTAGCCTTGTATGCTATGGCATTTCAAGTGCTCATCCAAATGCTTCTTGAATGTTGTGAGGATTCCTGCCTCCACAACCCTTTCAGGCAGTGAGTTCCAGACTCCAACCACCCTCTGGGTGAAAAAGTTCTTTCTCAAATCCCCTCTAAACCTCCCGCCTTTTACCTTGAATCTATGTCCCCTTGTTATAGAACCCTCAACGAAGGGAAAAAGCTCCTTAGTATCCATCCTATCTGTGCCCCTCATAATTTTGTACACCTCAATCATGTCCCCCCTCAGCCTCCTCTGCTCCAAGGAAAACAAACCCAATCTTCCCAGTCTCTCTTCATAGCTGAAGCGCTCCAGCCCTGGTAACATCCTGGTGAATCTCCTCTGCACCCTCTCCAAAGCGATCACATCCTTCCTGTATTGTGGCGCCCAGAACTGCACACAGTACTCCAGCTGTGGCCTAACCAGTGTTTTATACAGCTCCATCATAACCTCCTTGCTCTTATATTCTATGCCTCGGCTAATAAAGGCAAGTATCCCATATGCCTTCTTTACCACCTTATCTACCTGTTCCGCCGCCTTCAGGGATCTGTGAACTTGCACACCAAGATCCCTCTGACCCTCTGTCTTGCCTAGGGTCCTCCCATTCATTGTATATTCCCTTGCCTTGTTAGTCCCTCCAAAATGCATCACCTCGCACTTTTCCGGGTTAAATTCCATTTGCCACTGTTCCGCCCATCTGACCAACCCATCTATATCGTCCTGCAGACTGAGGCTATCCTCCTCGCTATTTACCACCCTACCAATTTTTGTATCATCAGCGAACTTACTGATCATACCTTTTACATTCATATCCAAGTCATTAATGTAGACCACAAACAGCAAGGGACCCAGCACCGATCCCTGTGGTACCCCACTGGCCACAGGCTTCCAGTCACAAAAACAACCTTCGACCATCACCCTCTGCCTTCTGCCACTAAGCCAGTTTTGTATCCAAAGTGCCAAGGCACCCTGGATTCCATGGGCTCGTACCTTCTTGACCAGTCTCCTGTGGGGGACTTTATCGAAGGCCTTACTGAAATCCATGTATACCACATCCACTGCGTTACCCTCATCCACACGCCTGGTCACCCCCTCAAAAAATTCAATCAAATTAGTCAGACATGATCTTCCCTTGACAAAGCCATGTTGACTATCCCTGATTAATCCTTGCTTCTCCAAGTGGAGACTAATTTTGTCCTTCAGAATTTTTTCCAATAATTTTCCTACCACTGATGTTAGGCTCACTGGCCTGTAGTTCCCCGGTTTTTCCCTACTCCCCTTCTTGAATAATGGTATTACATTAGCGGTTCTCCAGTCCTCTGGCACATCCCCTGTGGCCAGAGAGGTTCTGAATATATGTGTCAGAGCCCCCGCAATCTCCTCCTTTGCCTCACACAGTAGCCTGGGATACATTTCGTCCGGGCCTGGGGATTTATCCATTTTTAGGCCTGCTAAAACCGCCAATACCTCCTCCCGCTCGATGTTAATATGTTCGAGTATATCACAGTCCCCCTGTCGTATTTCTATGTCTACGTCGTCCTTCTCCACAGTGAAAACAGATGCAAAAAATTCATTTAGAACCCCTCCTACATCTGCCGGCTCCACACACAGATTGCCATTTTTGTCCCTAATGGGCCCTATTTTTTCCCTAGTCATCCTCTTACCCTTAATATACTTATAAAACATCTTAGGATTTTCCTTTATTTTGCTCGCCAGTGTTATTTCATAGCCCCTCCTTGATCTCCTAATTTCTTTTTTAAGTATCCCCCTGCACTTTTTGTACTCCTCTAGGGCTTCCTCCGTCTTTAGCCTTTTGTATCTGCCAAAAGCCCTCCTTTTTTTCCTAATCCATTCTTGTATATCCCCTGACATCCAAGGTTCCCTGGAGTTCTTGGAACCACCCTTGACCTTTACGGGAACATGTTGCCATTGTATGGTCTCAATCTCCCTTCTGAAAGACTCCCATTGCTCCGATGCGGATTTTCCTACAAGCAGCTGATCCCAGTCCATTTTGGCCAGATCCTGCCTTATCCTATTAAAATTGGCCTTCCCCCAATTTAGAACCTTTATTTCCGGCCCCTCCCTGTCCTTTTCCATGACCACCTTAAATCTCACCAAATTATGGTCACTGTCACCAAAGTGCTCACCTACTAGCACTTCTTCCACTTGGCCGACCACATTCCCTAGAATTAGGTCCAGTACCGCCCCCTCTCTTGTAGGACTTTCTCCATGCTGGCTCAAAAAGCTCTCCTGGATGCACGTCTGGCTGACATGGGGCTAATATAGTCTGGTCTGGCTGCCATGGGGTCAAAATAGTCTGGTCTGGCTGACATGGGGTCAAAACAGTCTGGTCTGGCTGACATGGGGCCAAAACAGTCTGGTCTGGCTGACATGGGGCCAAAACAGTCTGGTCTGGCTGACATGGGGCCAAAACAGTCTGGTCTGGCTGACATGGGGCCAAAACAGTCTGGTCTGGCTGACATGGGGCCAAAACAGTCTGGTCTGGCTGACATGGGGCCAAAACAGTCTGGTCTGGCTGACATGGGGTCAAAACAGTCTGGTCTGGCTGACATGGGGCTAAAACAGTCTGGTCTGGCTGACATGGGGCTAAAATCATCTGGTCTGGCTGACATGGGGCTAAAATCGTCTGGTCTGGCTGTTCGTTTGGCTGACATGGGGTTAAAATAGTCTGGTCTGACTGCTGGTTTGGCTGACATGGGGCTAGAATAGTCTGGTTTGACTGCTGGTTTGGCTGACATGGGGCTAGAATAGTCTGGTTTGACTGCTGGTTTGGCTGACATGGGGTTAAGAGAGTCTGGTCTGGCTTTTGGTTTGGCTGACATGGGGCTAGAATAGTCCGGTTCAGTGGAATGTAATATGAATGTGTAAACTATTCACTTTGACAAATATTACCAACTGTAGGGTTATCTCTTCTGATCTTACCTGGAATTCACACATCTCCTCCATCACTATAGTTGACTCCAACAAGCTCAGTTTCCTCTTTCATGTAAAACACTTTTTTCCCCATAGTAACTTTTAACTCTCTATAAAGCCTAAATCTATCCAAGACTTGAAATCCTGCATCCATATCTAGGGAGGCTCTACCTATCTCACCCTTACACTCCCAGACAGGATAGAAGGAAAAGCTTCTCTCTGTTCGGCACCCTCTCTCACCTCTGAGGCACTGATAGATCTATCAGTTCCCAGTTCACATTCCCTCAATATGGATTGCCTTTGTCTGCTTCTTCCTCTGTGCACCAAACTGGTGACACAGAAGAGTCCCAAACAAAAGAGACTGAGCACGTGTTGTGCAGTAGAGTGGCCTAATGGGATAAACACATCAAATATAGCACAGTGAAAGAAAGAACTTGCATTTATATAGTGCCTTTCACAACCTCAAGGCGCCCCAAATCACGTCAGTCAATTAATTACTTTTGAAGTGTAGTCACTGTTGCAATGTAGAAAACACAGCATCAGATTTGCTCAAACAGCAATGACCGGACAATCAACTTTTTGGTGGTGTTGGTTAAGGGACAAATGTTGGCCAGGATATCAGGAGAACTTTCCTGCTCTTCTTCCAATAGTGCCAAGAGATCTTTAACGTCCACCCAAGAGGACAGATGGGGCCTCGGTTTAACATCTCATCTGAAAGACAGAACCTCCGACACTACAGCACTGAAGTGTCAGCCTAGATTATATGCTCAACTCTCTGGAATGAGACTTGAACTCTCAACCTCGTAACTCAGAGGGAAGTGGACTGCCACGGAGTCAAGACTGACACCTTAACATACATACTTGCATTGTGCATGATTGCCATTATATCATATAAATCAGAAACAATTTATATCAAGTACTTTTAAATGAACAACTCAAATTGCATAGCAGCTTTGAGTATGGTTACACATATATTTGTTATTTTGCCAATATTGCGTACTTGGTTTTGAAGAAACAGAAGACTTGTAAGCACAGAAAGAACGGTGCATGCTGATAACTGGACATTAATAGTATATAAGAGCTTATTAAGTTTCCTGAAGCATGTAGGTGTAAAAAATGTTTTATTTTAATTTGCTCATGGGATGTAGCCAACATTGGCAAGGCTGCATTTATTATCCATCCCTAGTCCCCAGAGAAGATGCTGGTGGGCCTTCTTCTTGAAGATGTCCTCTTAAAGGTGATGGACTTCCCACGCTAATGTTAGGTAGGGAATTACAGGATTTTGACCTAGTGATGATGAACGGATGGCTTTATCTGTCCAAGTCAGGATGCTGTGTGATTTGAAGGGGAATTTGGAAGTGATGGTGGTCCCGTAATACTGCTGCTTTTGTCCTTCTCAGTGGTAGAGGCCACATGGCTGGGAAGTGCTGTCAAAGCAATCTTGGTAAGTTGTTGCAGTGCATCCTGTAGCTAGTACATACTACAGTCAATGTGGATATGATTTCAGTGGCGGACACCAATCATGTAAACTGCGTTGTCTAGTTCCTTGAGTGTTGTTGTGGCTACACCCATCCAGGCGAGTGCAGAGTATTACATCTCATTCTTGACTTGAGCCTTGTAGATGTGAAGAGGCTTTGAGGAGTCAGGAGGTGAGTCACTCATCGCAGAGTACACAACCTCTGTCTTGCTCTTGTAGCCACTGTGTTGATCTGGCTGGTCCAGTTAATCTTTGGTCAATGGTGACCCCAGATGTTGATGAAAGAAAGAACTTACATTGATTTAACGCGTTTCACGACCTCAGGACAGCCAATTAAGTAGTTTTGAAGTGTCGTCACTGTTGTAATGTAGGAAACACAGCAGCCAATTTGCACACAGCAAGGTCCCACAAACAGCAATGAGATAATGACCAGATATTCTGCATTTAGCGATGTTGGTTGAGGGTCAGGACACCGGGGAGAACTCCCCTGCTCTTCTTCAACATAGTGCCATGGGATTTTTTACATTCACCTCAGAGGGCAGACATGGCCTTGGTTTAACGTCTCATCTGATTGACAGCTCCTCCGACAGTGCAGTGGTCCCTCAATACTGCACTGAAGTGTCAGCCCAGATTATGTGTTCAGGTCTCAGGAGTGGGACTTGAACCCACAACATTCTGAATCACAGGCAAGTGTCCTACCACTGAGCCAAGACCGACACCTGTCAGCCTTGATGGTGGGGTACTCAGTGATGGTGGTGCTATTGAAAGTTAGGGTTTGGTGGTTGGGTCTTTTCTTGTTGAAGATGGTCATCATCTGTCATTTATGTAGCATGAATGTTACTTTCCACTTGTCAGTCCAAGCCTGGATGTTGTCCCAGTCCTACTGTAGGCTGGCATGGGCTACGTTATCAGAAGAGTTGTGGATGAAGCTGAACACTGGAATTGTTAGTTTACAGCCCTTTTTCAGACCTTACAATGGAGGGAAGGTCACTGATGAAGCAGCTGAAGATGGTTTGGCTGAGGACACGGCCCTGAAGAACTCCTGCTGGAGCAGCAATGATTAAAGTGGATGGTATAAATGAGGTTGAGACAACTGAATGCATTTCTGGAGAGAGAAAGAATTAAGGGGTATATGGGGAGAAGGTGGGTAGGTGGAGTTGAGAGATATGGTGAGAAGGTGGGGTTGAGCGATATAATGAGAACGTGGGTAGTTGGGGATGAGCTCTGCAAAATGAATATTCTTATTGGGCCTAACAGACTTTTCTGTTCCTAATAACCCTTCTATTCTTAAAGTATACTGTAAATCAGATGGGGGGTAACTTGCTTGTATGAGATAAAGAGTTGCTCAGTGGTTCAGTTCCTTTTCCAACTTAACTAATCTAAACTGATGGGACAGTTGCTGAAAATACACAGCACTCTAATTATGTTTAGTTATTATATGAAGGCCTTGACCAGGCTATGTTAGGATCCACAGACATCAAGTGAAATGTTCCATCACTGTGCGGGGGTTGCAAAAAGTCCACCAACAGAGGCAAAAATGAGGGGAGCTAAATCTTCTAATGAGGAATTGAGAGGGGATAGTTCACAAATTGAAAATGAGGTCTTGCTTTACATTTGAATTATTTAGCCATTTTGCATCCTACTCTCAAGAAGGTGCTGATTCTTGATAGGAAACAACATCCATATCAACCAGATGCCCTTTGGTAGCTCACCCAAGTGACCCTTTGTTATAAGGGAACTCAAACATTGAGGGGGTAATTTTAACCTAACACGCCCGGCGGGAAACTGACGAAATTGGATTGGCCGTCCGTTTTACACACTGCCGATTTTATTTTCCATTGAAGTCAATGGTTAAAATTGCCCCAGGAGCATTCAGTGGTGGAGGGTTCTCAGTTGAGCCTAATTCTTACCTCACCTGACATCCACACTTACAATTCCATCTGAGGTTCCTGGATAATAATTAGACGCAGCAATACTGGCTTTTTTCCCCCTGGGTAGCCCAGGCTACTGAGGCCAACTGTAGCAACCCTAAAGACCAAAAATACTTGCATTTATATAGCACTTTTCATGTTCTTCGGATGCCCCAAAGTGCTATGTGAAATTGTGAGCATCCCATTACAAAGAGGACAGTAAAACCATGGAGAGTGTACAGCGTAGATTCACCAGGATGACGCCAGGGATGGGAAACTATAGTTATAAGAAAAAATCATTTGCATTTATATAGTACCTTTCACATCCTCAGGACATCCCAAAGTGCCAATGAATTGCTTTTGAAGTGTAGTCACTATGGTAATGTAGGCAATGCTGAGAAGAGACTGGATATACTGGGATGATTTCCACTGGAGCAGAGAAGGCTAAGAAGTGGTTTATCCTCTCTTCCTTCTTGAACCAGAGGTATTACATTGCCTGAGCTCCAGTCCCATGGCACAATTTGCATATCTAAGGAGGATTGAAAAGTTGTGATCAGAATCTTTGCCATCTCCTCTGACTTCCTTCAACTGTCTTGACTACATGCCATCAGGAGCCAGATTTATCCTCTTTGTGTATTTTTATCTTTTTCACAATCCACTCCTTTTATACAATTATCTTTACAACCGTTCCATATCTTCCTCTAGTACACCTACATTCTCAAATCAATTGTAAAAAGATGCAAAATATTAATTTAATATCTCTCATAACTTCATCCTCCAGAGATTTCCCTCTTCATCAGTGAGTGATCCTACCCTCTCTAAATATTCTTTTACAAGCTTATAAAAGCCCTTACCATTTCCTTTTATATTATATGCTAGCTATTTTTCATAGTCCCTTTTAATCTCTCTTTCAATCTATACTGTAAGGGTCAATCTCAACATTTCAAGGAGGCTAACTTTCTTTAAATAAAGTGAGAAAAATGCCAAGGCTGGTAGTTTGAAAGAAAAAAGGAAAATGCAGAAAATGTAAAGCGAGTCTGTCAGCATCTGAAGAGAGATTAGACAAGGGGATGTTTGGGAAAACTGATTTTTCTCTCCTTTATCTCCTGTGACGCTGATGAACCTGCTGTGTGTTTCTAGCATTTTCTGTTTTTATAGCTTTCTTCAATGCATCCTCAAACCTTTTCAACAAGGGGAATCAAGGGATATGGGGATCGGGTGGGAAAGTGGAGTTGAGGTTGAAGGTCAGCCATGATCTTATTAAAAAAGAAAAAAGGGTAGGACTGCCAAATCTAGAGCCCCCTGAATGACAAGGAGCATACTGGGTAAGATATGGCAAAAAAGGGAAGCTTCTGTCAGATACCGAGAGCTCATTACTGCAGAAAGCCTAGAGGAGTATAGAAAGTGTAGGGGTGAAATTAAAAAGGAAATTAGGAAAGCAAAAAGAGGGCATGAAGAAATACCGGCAAGTAAAATCAAGGAAAACCCAAAGATGTTTTATAAATACATAAAGAACAAGAGAATAACTAAGGAAAGAGTAGGGCCTATTAGAAATCAAAAAGGTAACCTATGTGTGGAGGCAGAAGATGTGGGTACGGTTCTTAATGAATACTTTGCATCTGTCTTCACAAAAGAGGGGGATGATGCAGAGATAATAGCTAAGGAGGAGGAGTGCAAAATATTGGATGGGATAAACATAGTGAGAGAGGAAGTATTAAGGGGTTTAGCATCTTTGAAAGTGGAAAAGTCGCCAGGCCCGGATGAAATGTATCCCAGGCTGTTAAGAGAAGCAAGGGAGGAAACAGCGGAGGCTCTGACAATCGTTTTCCAAACCTCCCTGGCTACAGACATGGTGCCAGACGATTGGAGGTCTGCTAACATTGTACCGTTGTTTAAAAAGGGAGATAGGGATAGACCGAGCAATTTTAGGCGAGTCAGTCTAACCTCGGTGGTGGGCAAATTATTGGAATCAATTCTGAGGGACAGCATAAATCGATATTTAGAAAGGCACAGAGTAATCAAGGACAGTCAGCACGGATTTGTTAAGGGAAGGTCGTGCCTGACTAACTTGATTTAATTTTTTGAGGCGGTAACAAGGAGGGTCGATGAGGATAATGTGTTTGATGTAGTCTACATGGATTTTAGCAAGGCTTTTGACAAGGTCCCACTTGGCAGACTGGTTAAAAAAGTAAAAGCCCAAGGGAAAGTGGCAAGTTGGATCCAAAATTGGCTCAATGGCAGGAAGCAAAGCGTAATGGTCAATGGGTATTTTTGTGACTGGAAGGCTGTTTCCAGTGGGGTTCCGCAGGGCTCAGTACTGGGTCCCTTGCTTTTTGTGGTATATATTAATGATTTGGACTTGAATGTGGGGGCATGATCAAGAAGTTTGCAGATGATACAAGAATTTGCCATGTGGTTGATAGTGAGGAGGAAAGCTGTGGACTACAGGAAGCTATCAATGCACTTCTCAGGTAGGCAGAAAAGTGGCAAATGGATTTCAATCTGGAGAAGTGTGCGGTGATGCATTTGGGGAGGACAAACAAGGCAAGGGAATACACAATAAATGGGATGATACTGAGAGGTGTAGGTGGACCTTGTCCACAGTTCCCTGAAGGTAGCAGGACAGGTACATAAGGTGGTTAAAAAGGCATACGGGATACTTTCTTTTATTAGCCAAGGCATAGACTATAAGAGCAGGGAGGTTATGCTATAACTGTATAAAACACTAGTTAGGCCACAGCTTGAGTACTGTGTACAGTTCTGGTCACCACATTACAGGAATGATGTGATTGCTAGAGAGGGTAGAGAAAAGATTTACGAGAATGTTGCCAGGGCTGGAGAATATTAGCTACGAGAAAAGATTGGATAAGCTGGGGTTGTTTTCTTTGAAACAAAGGAGGCTGAGGGGAGATTTAATTGAGATGTATAAAATTTTGAGGGGCCTAGTTTCCCTCAGCAGAGGGGTCAATGATCAGGGGGCGTGGATTTAAAGAAATTGGTAGAAGGATTAGAGGGGAGCTGAGGAGAATTTTTTTCATCCAGAGGGTGGTGGGGGTCTGGAACTCACTGCCTGAAAGGGTGGTAGAGGCAGAAACCCTCAACTCATTTAAAAAGTACTTGGATGTGCACTTGAAGTGCCGTAACCTACAGGGCTATGGACCAAGTGATGGAAAGTTGGATTAAACTGGATAGCTCTTTTTCGGCCGGCGCAGACACGATGGGCTGAACGGCCTCCTTCTGTGCTGTAACTTTCTACGATTCTATGAAATGGTGGAGCAGCCTTGAGGGGCCGTACGGCCTACTCTTCCTCCTATTTCTTATGTTCTTAAGTAAGGGTTTAAGGACCTATTGTGTTCAAGTCAGCCAACTCAACCTTGTAAAAGAGAATCCCACTGGCCTGGGGAACTTTACTGTGAAAAGAGAGCCAGTAGCTGACTTTGCCCCACCCCCATACATTTGGCTCCTCTATCTCAGCCCCCTAGGTTGGAGACATTAAAATCCCATTCACTTATCAAAGTTCTTGGAAGAGTTGCACTTTGAGATATGCAAAACAATCAAAATTCTCAGTTGACCCTTCTATAATATTCCTGACTACTTTTTTAGGCACCTGTAACTGGTGTGCAAATAGATGCACTGCTCTCCCCACTAGCACCAAGCTGTCTGTAATAGGCACTCATTCATTGGACATTTCCGGCTTGAACTTTCAATAGAATGGTTCAGCCCTACTGGGTAAAGTAACAGTTATTAAATCTTCAGGCCTCTGCTTAGGACGTGCCAACCCTATACATGAATTAACCTATTCTCTCCCATTCGATCTCTTAAGACCCTGGGTCCCTTCACTAGAACAGTCCACATGTGGCTAGCCAACATAGGGGTCCATTCATCCCCCATTCCAATCTAATATTTCCGTAGTAATTTCTGAGGATCCCACCTGTGACAAATTTGAGGCCTTTGCCAAAAGCTCAGCCTAGTTCACGTTTGGATCATGTATATTGTCTGTAAATACATGCACATCTTCTATATGAATGCTAATTTCCTCATATGTTCCCTCTTATTTATTAAAAACTTCCAGAACCTTTACTCAAATACTCTTACAACCAGCAATAAAACTACTGTATTTTGGGAGGTAAAGGGGTAGATTTTAACTATAGGGCAGCCGGCTTTGGGCCTGCGCAACATCAGGCAGTCTGGAGGCCGACCCGACAGGCAGCAATGTAGGTCTAGTGGAGGTAAGATCGTGGGCTCCTCCTGGCCCCACAAAAATAATTTTAAACTTACCATTTTTGGTCCTCTTCAGCTGTAGTGTTGGGTAAAACTGGGTGAAATGTGCAGGCACATGCAGGCAGTTGTCTCCCAAAATGGCAATTGAGATCCTTTGTACGTCATAGGATCCCAATTTGCATATTAAAAGGGCCTACCGTCTGAAATAGGCGAGTGCTCCATCCGTATGAGTAGGAATGGGAGGTACATTTTGTCCCTTGATTTTCAGGGCGCTACCACCCTATTTCTGCCCAGCAGAGCCAATGAAAATCTCCCTCAAATAATTTTTGTGCTCTTGGCTGATCCACCTTCTGCTGAGTCTTTTTTAACCTGTGTTTGGCCTGGACAGTCTGCTTTTGGGAGTCCAATATCACATGTTACTTGAACCAATTTAACAAGAATACTTGTTATTTTAACTGGGTCATTGATGCCTTAAATGTTATAGGAGATTACCTTAATCTCAGGAAGTTTTTCTATTCATTGATGTCCCACATCACCTAGAGAAAACAATCCCACTTTCTACATCGTTAACATGAGCTGTGCTCAAACTCTAGTGTAAGTACAGATAATGTACTGGACTATAAAACACATTCCAAACCCCTCACGTTTAGCTGGATGAGCATTCAATTGGACTCCCAGATCCTAATCTCACCCTCTAAGGTCCAGAAGAGGTCGACTCCCTTGGGCTGTGGTTTAAGGAGCACAGCACATAGTCCAGGATCTCAACACTAGCCAGTTGTTGGACTCATTCTAAACTGAGTACAGGGACTCACAGTGTAAAGGCAGTTCTTCCACCTCTAAACCGACCAACAAATTAAAAAGTTGGTGCTCATTATTCATAAAGGGGCCCTATGTTTATGAATGAGGTGTCTGGGAAACATAACTTGTTTGGGAGGGAGAACCGTGAACCTTTCTGTTACGTGCAGGAGGTGGATGATTATATTGCTGTGTGGTGTGTTTATAAATAAACAAATAAAGTTTGCCAAACAATTTTTAACTGAAGACAATGTCCCTTTAAAGTCCAGACATTAATTTTTTTTAAATTGTAAGTTAAGTAGTCAGATACCAAGCCTGTAAACACTGAGCTTAATAATAGTAACACACCCTGTGGGCCAAGGTATTGAATTAGAACAAAAATCAAAATGTAATTATAAACCTGGCCAGATAAAGTCAAGCCCATCAATGGTCTCTAAGGTTTCTGTACAGTGATTGATCAGCTTGGATCAATCAGGCTCTGTCACATTCAAGAACATGAGCCATTGCTTCATACTGAGCTTTTAAACAGGCCAGCTACAGTCATGGTTACTTCACCCTCCATCACAAAGCATTACCTGTTTGTAATCTTCATTATCTCTAATCAATTTCCATCAGTGCTCCATTAAATGAAAAATACTTAACTGTCTGTAAAGCACTTTGGGATATCCCGAGGTTGTGAAAGGTACTATATAAATGCAAGTCTGTTCTTTCTTTCAGTAGTAAACAATTTTACAACACCAAGTTATAGTCCAGCAATTTTATTTTAAATTCACAAGCTTTCGGAGGCTTCCTCCTTCGTCAGGTGAACGATGTGACCTTCTTTCAGTAGGTAGCGATTACCTTTGTCCAGGTTGTGGCTATCTTTACCGAGACTGTGTCTACTTTGCTCCAGATTGTAACAAAGTTTACCAAGGCTATGGCTATCTTTCTCTGGTTTGTGCCTATCTTTCCCAAGTTGTGGACACCAAAATTGGCCAAAGCTTGGCCTGGATAAGAACAGAGTACTTCCGCTGCACAACCAATGGATCAGATCAAAGCTCTGCTACCCTGCCACATCCGGTCGTGAATGGTGATGGACAGTTAATAGGAGGAGAAGGCTCCAGGAACATCCCCATCCTCAACAACGGCGCAGCCTAGCCTGTGAGTGCAAAAGACAAGGCTGAAGCATTTGCAATCATCATCAGCCGGAAGTGCTGAGTGGATGATCCTTCTCGCCCTCATTCCAAGATCTCCACCATCACAGATGTCGGTCATCAGCCAATTCGATTCACTCCATGTGACATCAAGAAACGGCTGAATGCACTGGATGCAGCAAAGGCTACAAGCCCTGACAACATCCCAGCTGTAGTGCTGTATTCCAGAACTAGCTGCATCCCTAGCTAAGCTACAATACTGGCATCCACCTAATAATGTGAAAAATTGCCCAGGAATGTCCTGTTCACAAAAAGCAGGACAAATCTAACTCGATCCATAACTGCCCATCAGTCTACTCCCAAACATCAGCAGTAATGGAAGGAGTGCTATTAACCGGCAGTTACTCACCAACAACCTACTCACCAATGCTCAGTTTGGGTTCCGCCAGGACCACTCGACACCATACCTCATTAAAACCTTAGTCCAAACATGGACACAAGAACTGAATTCCAGAGGTGAGAGTGACTGCCCTTGACGTCAAGGCAGCATTGATCCAATGTGGCACCAAGGAATCTTATAAAACTGAAGTCATTAGGAATCAGGGGAGCAAACTCTCCAGTAGCTGGAGTCATATCTGGCACAATGGAAGATAGTTGGAGGCCAATTACCTCAGCCCCAGGACGTCGCTGCAGGTGTTCCTCAGGGCAGCGTCCTTGGCCCGACCACCTTCAGCTGCTTCATCAATGACCTTCACTCCATTGTAAGATCAGAAGTGGGGCAGTTCGCTGATGAATGCACGGTGTTCAGCTCCATTCACAATTCCTCAGATAATGAAGCAGTACATGCCCACATGCAGTAAGATCTTCACAACATTCAGGCTTGGTCTGATAAGTGTCAAGTAACATTCGTACTACACAAGTGCCAGGCAATGACCATCTCCAACAGAGCCTAACCACCTTGCCTTGATATTCAATGGCATTACCATCACTGAGTCTCCCACCATCAATGTCCTGGGGGTCACCATTGACCAGAGACTCAACTGGACCAGCCACATATTAGAGCAGGTCAGAGGCTGGGTATTCCGCGGCGAGTGGCTCACCTCCTGACTATACAAAGCCTCTCCCCACCTACAAAACACAAGTCAGGAGTGTGATGGAATATTCTCCACATGCCTGGATGGGTGCAGCTTCAACAATAGTAAGGAAGCTCGCCACCATCCAGGACAAACCAGTCTGCTTGATTGGTAACCCCATCCACAAGCTTAAAAAATCCGCTCCCTCCATCACCGGCGTACCATGGCTGCAGTGTGTACTCTCTACAGGATACACTGCAGCAAGTCACCAAGGTTTCTATGATGCCACCTGCAACCTCCACTCCTAAAAATACATAGGCAGCAGGTGCATGGGAACACCATCACCTCCACGTTCCTCTCCAAGTCACATACCATCCAGACTTGAACATATATTGTCAGTCCTTATTTGTCACTGTGTCAAAATCCTGGAACTCCATACCTAACAGCATTCTGGGAGTACCTTCCCCACATGGACTGCAGCGGTTCAAGAAGGTGGCTCACCAACACCTTCTCAAGGGCAACTAGGGATGGACATGTGTCAGACATTTTGGAAAAGTGCAAACAAAAATGGAGTAATAATAGGGGATTTCAACTAATATTAATTGGGATACAATCAGTGTAAAAGGTATAGAGGGCGTAGAATTCTAAAATTGCATTCAGGAGAACCCTTTTAGCCAGTACGTAGCAAGCCCAACAAGGGGTGGGGTAGTTCTGGATTTAGTTTTCGGAAATGAAGATGGGTAGGTGGAAGGCGTATCAGTGGGAGAGCATTTTGGTGGTAGTGATCATAATTCAGTTAGATTTAGCATTGTTATGGAAAGGGACAAAGATAGAACAGGAGTAAAAGTTCTAAATTGGGGAAAGGCCAATTTTACTAAGCTGAGAAGTGATTTAGCAAAAGTGAACTGGAAACAGCTACTTGAAGGTAAATCAGTGTCAGAGCAGTGGGAGGCATTCAAGGGGGAGATTCAAGAGGTTCAGAGAAAACATGTTCCCACAAAGAAAAAGGGTGGGACTGCCAAATCTAGAGCCCCCTGGATGACAAGGAGCATACAGGGTAAGATAAGGCAAAAAAGGGAAGCGTATGTCAGACACCGAGAGCTCAATATTGCAGAAAGCCTAGAGGAGTATAGAAAGTGCAGGGGTGAAATTAAAAAGGAAATTCAGAAAGCAAAGAGAGGGCATGAAAAAATACTGGCAAGTAAAATTAAGGAAAACCCAAAAATGTTTTATAAATACAAAAAGAGCAAGAGGACAACTAAGAGTAGGGGTTAATAGAGATCAGAAAGGTAACCTACGTATGGAGGCGGAAGATGTGGGTATGGTTACATAAGAACATAAGAAATAGGAGCAGGAGTAGGCCAATCGGCCCCTCGAGCCTGCTCTGCCATTCAATAAGATCATGGCTGATCTGATCCTAACCTCAAATCTAAATTCATGTCCAATTTCCTGCCCGCACCCCGTAACCCCTAATTCCCTTTACTTCTAGGAAACTGTCTATTTCTGTTTTAAATCTATTTAATGATGTAGCTTCCACAGCTTCCTGGGGCAGCAAATTCCACAGACCTACTACCCTCTGAGTGAAGAAGTTTCTCCTCATCTCAGTTTTGAAAGAGCAGCCCCTTATTCTAAGATTATGCCCCCTAGTTCTAGTCTCACCCATCCTTGGGAACATCCTTACCGCATCCACCCAATCAAGCCCCTTCACAATCTTATGGGCCCGATGTTAGCACGGCTGCGGGTTCTCGGCAGGGGGGCTATCCGGTGCGTGGGTAACGCGCCCGGTGAAATTAGTCAGCTTCCCGCGCGATCGTAGCAGACAATTGACTAATTGGATGCACTTACCTGCTCCTCCGGGTTACCCACTGCTGATTTGCACGGCGGGCGGGCTGCACATGCGCTGTAAGATCTGTCAGCAGGAGGCGCTCTATTTAAAGGGGCAGTCCTCCACTGACAGATGCTGCAACCAATAACAAAAATTACAGCATGGAGCAGCCCAGGGGGAAGGCTGCTCCCAGTTTAATGATGCCTCACTCCAGGTATCAATACACGGGGTGAGGAGGAGGGGGAGGACAGAGATCTTCCTCCCGGCGGGCGGGAGGAAACGGCCTGCCTCTGCCACCAAGAAGGCCTGGCTCGAGGTGGCACAGGAGGTCACCAGTGCAACCAACATATCGCCCACCTGCATACAGTGCAGGAGGCGCTCCAATGACCTCAGTAGGTCAGCCACAGTGAGTACACGTAGTCTTTCCCCTACACTCCGTCTGCCACATCACTGCCCCCACCCACCACCCCACCCGACATCTCCATCGGCACTGCCAACACTACTCTGTCACATCACCCCTCATACCCACTCAAACCTCATCCTCATCGTACCTGCACCTACTCACCTCGCCAGTACTCATCCCGCCACTACCACTCAACCCAATCCTCATACAATTTCATGGCTCTATCTCATACTCACCCTCTCGTGCATCTCTCTCACGGCCAGCCTCACTCAACCTGCCACTACCTGTGCTGCAGCCACAGGGCATGCATCACATATGTGCAGTAGGCAGCGTAAGGCAAACGTGTCGTGAGCATGAAGGGGATGCACAAGGGTGTTTGAGGGTTTGTCATGGGTGTTACTTCGATTGAATTTCTGAACAACTCACATTACATATTATATTGGCACCACTACTGCCATGTCTTCGCGAATCCTGTCTGGTTCGTGCAATAATGCCCGCTCCTGAGGATCACTATGAGGACCCACAACTGATGCCACCCATTGTGTCACTGCAGAGTGGGTGTAGGTGTATTTGCAGGGCTCTTCTGCGCAGACGACTGGGAGACATCGGCGATGTCCCTGGTTGCACCCTGGAAGGATGCGGAGGAGAAGTTGTTGAGGGCAGTGGCGACTTTGACAGCGACAGGTAAGAAGATGGTGCTCGGGCCAGCCAGGAGCAACTCGGCATGAATGAGGCTGCAGATGTCCACGACTACATGTCGAGTGACTCTGAGCCTCCGTGTGCACTGCTGCTCAGAGAGATCCAGGAGGCTGAGCCTCGGTCTGTGGACCCTGTGGCGAGGGTAGTGCCCTCTGCGACGCATGTCTCTCTGCGGTAGCCCTCCCTCCTGCTGTGCAGGTGGATTTGTCACAGCACTCTGTTGTGGACCTCCACGTGTCAGAGGTGGACGGCGTGGATGGCGACGCTGGTGATGCTGTTCGCCCTCCGAGGAGGTCATGACTGCAGCTACGGCGGCCACCATCCGCAACATGTACATCTGAGGGGGTCCGCAAGGTAGGTACATGTCTCCGGACCCCAGGGTAATTGTGCAGGTTGGTGACTTTGACTGTCAGGAGGAGGGTGGTGGAGGCCAAACTTTGTCCCAAGTGACAGAGTGGCCTCCTGCAATGGGTGAGGGTCTCCCCCCCCCGCACCTGTCAAATGGACCTTTGCAGCTGCCACAGGCTGACAGCTGCAACACGTCCATTTGACCTGGGAGTGTTTCCCCCAGTGTGGGAAACAGTCCGGCTTTGTTCTAAAATCCCACATAATCCCTTAATCAGGTCAGTTAATGACCTGAAATACCTAAATAAATACTGTCAAGTGGCATCCCGCTGGCTTTAATTGCCTGCGGGATTTCCACCAGCGGGGGCTGCGCGCGCACGCCGGCGCGTCAGCGGGGAACCCGGAAGTGCTCGGGTTCGGGGCGGGCTCCGGTGCCGCGCCGGGATTCACCGATTTTCGGAGCCCCCCCGCCAGGAACGCACCCGATAGCGGGTGCTAAAATAGAGCCCTATATGTTCAATAAGATCGCCTCTCATTCTTCTGAACTCCAATGAGTAGAGTCCCAATCTACTCAACCTCTCCTCATCTGTCCACCCCCTCATCCCTGGGATTGACCGAGTGAACCTTCTTTGTACTGCCTCGAGAGCAAGTATGTCTTTTCTTAAGTATGGACACCAAAACTGTATGCAGTATTCCAGGTGCGGTCTCACCAATACCTTATATAATTGCAGCAATACCTCCCTGTTTTTATATTCTATCCTCCTAGCAATAAAAGCCAACATTCCGTTGGCCTTCTTGATCACCTGCTGCACCTGCATACTAACTTTTTGATTTTCTTGCACTAGGACCCCCAGATCCCATTGTACTGCAGTACTTTCCAGTTTCTCGCCATTAAGGTAATAACTTGCTCTCTGATTTTTCCTGCCAAAGTGCATAACCTCACATTTTCCAATATTGTATTGCATCTGCCAAATCTCCGCCCACTCACCCAGCCTGTCTATATCCCCTTGTAGGTTTTTTATGTCCTCCTCACTCTCCACTTTCCCTCCCATCTTTGTATCATCTGCAAACTTTGATATGTTACACTCGGTCCCCTCCTCCAAATCGTTAATATAGATTGTAAAGAGCTGGGGACCCAGCACCGACCCCTGCGGAACACCCCTGGCCACTGGTTGTCAGTCCAAGAATGAATCATCTATCCCAACTCTCTGCTTCCTGTTAGATAACCAATCCTCCACCCATGCCAGAATATTACCCCCAATCCAGTGATTCTTTATCTTGAGCAATAATCTTTTATGTGGCACCTTGTCGAATGCCTTCTGGAAGTCTAAATACACTACGTCCACTGGCTCCCCTTTATCCACCCTGTACATTATGTCCTCAAAGAACTCAAGCAAATTTGTCAGACATGACTTCCCCTTCGTAAAGCCATGCTGACTTTGTCCTATTAAATTATGTTTATCCAAATGTTCCGCTACTGTTTCCTTAATAATAGACTTCAAAATTTTACCCACCACAGATGTTAGGCTAACTGGTCTATAATTTCCAGCCTTCTGCCAACTACCCTTTTTAAATAAGGGTGTTACATTAGCAGTTTTCCAATCTGCCGGGACCTTTGCCGAGTCCAGAGAATTTTGGAAAATTATTACCAGAGCATCCACAATCCCGACTGCCACTTCCCTCAAGACCCTAGGATGTAAGCCATCAGGTCCAGGGGATTTATCCGCCTTGAGTCCTATTAATTTACTGAGTACCAATTCCTGAGTGATTTTAATCGTATTTAGCTCCTCCCCCCCTAGAGCCCCCTGTTTGTCCAGTGTTGGGATATTCTTAGTGTGCTCTACCGTAAAGACTGAAACAAAATATTTGTTCAGCATTTTTGCCATCTCCATGTTTCCCACCATTAATTTCCCGGTCTCATCCTCTAAGGGACCTACGTTTACCTTAGCCACCCTTTTTCTTTTTATATAACTATAGAAACTCTTGCTATCTGTTTTTATATTTTTTGCTAATTTATTTTCATAATCTATCTTCCCTTTCTTAATCAATCCTTTAGTTACTTTTTGCTGTCTTTTGAAGACTTCCCAATCTTCTATCCTCCCACTAAGTTTGGCTACCATATATGTCCTTATTTTTAGTCAGATACTATCCTTAATTTCTTTACTTAGCCACGGATGGCTGTCATTTCTTTTACACCCTTTTTTCCTCAGTGGAATATATATTTTTTGAAAGTTGTAAAATAACTCCTTGAATGAACACCACTGCTCATGTACCGTCTTACCCTTTAATCTATTTTCCCAGTCCACTTTAATCAATTCCGCTCTCATACCATCATAGTCTCCTTTATTCAAGCTCAGTACGCTTGTTTGAGAACCAACCTTCTCACCCTCTAATTGGATATGGAATGTAACCATGTTATGGTCACTCATTCCAAGGGGATCCTTAACTAGGACATTATTAATTAATCCTGGCTCATTACACAGGACCAGGTCCAAGGTTGCTTGCCCCCTTGTAGGATCAGTTACATACTGCTCAAGAAATCCATCCCTAATACACTCAATAAGCTCTTCCTCAAGGCTGCCCTGCCCAATTTGATTTGTCCAGTTAATATGATCGTTAAAATCCCCCATAATTATAGCTGTTCCCTTATTACATGCCCCAACTATTTCCTGATTAATACTTCTTCCAGCAGAGTTGCAACTATTAGGAGGCCTATATACTACGCCCACTCGTGTTTTTTTCCACTTATTATTCCTTATCTCTACCCAAACTTTCATTATCCTGATCCTTTGTCCCAATATCATTTCTCAGTATTACAGTGATTCCTTCGTTTATTAACATAGCCACCCCACCTCCCCTTCCTTCCTGCCTGTCCTTCCTGATTGGGAATTAAATATGCCAGGGTATTTAACAGTCGTTGTCACCCTGCAGCCATGTTTCTGTAATGACCACAAGATCATACCCATACGTAGTTATTTGTGCCGTTAACTCATCCATTTTGTTACGAATGCTACGTGCATTCAGATAAAGAACTTTCAAATATGTTTTGTGACACTTAGTTCCTGCTTTTTCCTTTTTTAACACTTTACCTTTTACTCCATATCTTCTGTCCCTTCCTGACACGCTTTCCTCTGTCTCCCTGCCCAGGTTCCCAACCCCCTGCCACAGCTTTGATGCTGTGTTAATCGCCTTACGCCTTCTAGTTTTGATTTTATCTGTCGTGCCTAAAGTACACTTTCTTTCCGCTGCTCTATGCTTTTGCCTTTCACTTGTTCTTGAGCAACTGTTTGTACTATTTGTATTGTAGATTTCCCCAGGGTCTTCCCCTCTCTTGCTGCTCTCAAGTTTATTCCCTTCTGACTCCCCGCTCAGGTTCCCATCCCCCTGCCACTCTAGTTTAAACCTTCCCCAACAGCACTAGCAAACACCCCCGCGAGGACATTGGTCCCGGTCCTGCTCGGGTGTAATCCGTCACGCTTGTACAGGTCCCACCTTCCCCAGAACCGGTCCCAATGAACCAGGAATCTAAATCCCTCTCTCCTACACCATCCCTGCAGCCACGCATTCATCCTATCTCTTCTCCTGTTCCTATACTCACTAGCACGTGGCACCGGTCGTAATCCTGAGATCACTACCTTTGAAGTCCTGCTTTTTAATTTATCTCCTAACTCCTTAAATTCACCTTGCAGGACCCCATCCCTTTTTTTACCTATGTCGTTGGTACCAATATGGACCACGACTACTGGCTGTTCACCCTCCCCCTCCAGAATGTCCTGCAGCCGCTCCGTGACATCCTTGACCCTAGCACCAGGGAGGCAACATACCATCCTGGAGTCACGTTTGCGGCCGCAGAAACGCCTATCTGTTCCCCTTACAATTGAATCCCCTATCACTATAGCCCTGCCACTCTTCTTCCTCCCCTCCTGTGCAGTAGAGCCACCCGTGGTGCCCCGAACCTGGCTCTTGCTGCTTTCCCCTGATAAGCCATCTCCCCCAACAGTATCCAAAGCAGAATATCTGTTTGAGAGGGAGATGGCCCCAGGGGACTCCTGCTCTACCTGCCTAGTCTTTTTACTCTGCCTGGCGGTCACCCATTTCCTTTCTGCCTGCGTAATCTTTACCTGGTGTGACCACCTCACTTAACGTGCTATCCACGATAGTCTCAGCATCGCGGATGCTCCACAGTGAATCCACCCGCACCTCCAGCTCCGAAATGCAGTTAGCCAGTAGCTGCAGCTGGACACACTTCCTGCACACATGGTCGCCAGGGACATAGTGCAGGAGGAGCATATCACGGGTGCGAGCTCTGCTGCCATGACTTGCCTTAGACTCTCAGGCTCTCCTCCCGCTCTAGGTCTCCCCTTTTATACTCTGCTCACCTCTCGGACTCTCCTGCCTCACCTGTGACGTCGCACAGTAGTTGTCTCTTGTTGCAGGTCTGCTGCTGCTTTTATTCCCCAATGAATCTTAATGAATACTTTGCGTCTGTCTTCACAAAAGAGGGGGACAATGCAGAGATTGTAGTTAAGGAGGAGGAGTTTGAAATATTGGATGTGATAAAAATAGTGAGAGAGGAAGTATTAAAGGATTTAGCAACTTTGAAAGTAGATAAATCACCAGGCCTGGATGAAATGTATCCCAGACTGTTAAAAGAAGCAAGGGAGGGAATAGAGCAGGCTCTGACCATCATTTTTAAATCCTCCCTGGCTACAGGCATGGTGCCAGAGGATTGGAGGACTGCTAACATTGTACCGTTGTTTAAAAAGTGAGAAATGGATAGACCTAGTAATTACAGGCCAGTCTAACCTCGGTGGTAGGCAAGTTATTGGAATCAATTCTGAGGGACAGTATAAACTGTCATTTAGAAAGGCACGGATTACTAAAAGACAGTCAACATGGATTTGTCAAGGGAAGGTCACGTCTGACTAACTTGATTGAATTTTTTTGAGGAGATAACAATGAGGGTCGATGAGGGCAGTGCATTTGATGTAGTCTACATTGACTTTAGCAAGGCTTTTGACCAGGTCCCACTTGGCAGAATGGTCAAAAAAGTAAAAGGCCATGGGAAACAAGGGAAAGTGCCAAATTGGCTCCAAAATTGGCTCAGTGACAGGAAGCAAAGGGTAATGGTCAACGGGTGTTTTTGTGACTGGAAGGCGATTGCCAGTGGGGTTCCACAGGGCTCAGTACTAGGTCCCTTGCTGGTTTTTTTATTATTTGTTCATGGGATGTGGGCGTCGCTGGCGACGCCAGCATTTATTGCCCATCCCTAATTGCCCTCGAGAAGGTGGTGGTGAGCCGCCTTCTTGAACCGCTGCAGTCCGTATGGTGAAGGTTCTCCCACTGTGCTGTTAGGAAGGGAGTTCCAGGATTTTGACCCAGCTACAATGAAGGAACAGCGATATATTTCAAAGGTGGGATAGTGTGTGACTTGGAAGGGAACGTGCAGGTGGTGTTGTTCCCACGTGCCTGCTGTCATTGTCCGAGGTGGTCGAGGTCGCGGGTTTGGGAGGTGCTGTCGAAGAAGTGCTGGCGAGTTGCTGCAGTTCATTCTGTGGATGGTACACACTGCAGCCACAGTGCGCCGGTGGTGAAGGGAGTGAATGTTTAGGGTGGTGGATGGAGTGCCAATCAAGCGGGCTGCTTTGTGCTGGATGGTGTCGAGCTTCTTGAGTGTTGTTGGAGCTGCACTCATCCAGGCAAGTGGAGAGTATTCCATCACACTCCTGACTTGTGCCTTGTAGATGGTGGAAAGGCTTTGGGGAGTCAGGAGGTGAGTCATTCGCCGCAGAACACCCAGCCTCTGACCTGCTCTTGCAGCCACAGTATTTATGTGGCTGGTCCAGTTAAGTTTCTGGTCAATGGTGAACCCCAGGATGTTGACGGTGGGGGAATTCGGTGATGGTAATGCCATTGAATGTCAAGGGGAGGTGGTGAGACTCTCTCTTGTTGGAGAGAGTCTCACCACTTGTCTGGTGCGAATGTTACTTGCCACTTATCAGCCCAAGCCTGGATGTTGTCCAGGTCTTGCTGCATGCGGGCACGGACTGCTTCATTATCTGAGGGATTACGAATGGAACTGAACACTGTGCAATCATCAACGAGCATCCCCATTTCTGACCTCATGATGGAGGGAAGGTCATTGATGAAGTAGCTGAGATGGTTGGGCCTGGGACACTGCCCTGAGGAACTCCTGCAGCAATGTCCTGAGGCTGAGATGATTGGCCTCCAACAACCACTACCATCTTCCTTTGTGCTAGGTATGACTTCAGCCACTGGAGAGTTTTCCCCGATTCCCATTGACTTCAATTTTACAAGGGCCCCTGCGTGCCACATTCGGTCAAATGCTGCCTTGATGTCAAGGGCAGTCACTCTCACCTCACCTCTGGAATTCAGCTCATTTGCCCACATTTGGACCAAGGCTGTAATGAGGTCTGGAGCCGAGTGGTCCTGGCCAAACCCAAACTGAGCATCGGTGAGTAAGTGCCGCTTGATAGCACTGTTGACGACACCTTCCATCACTTTGCTGATGATTGAGAGTAGGCTGATGGGGCGGTAATTGGCCGGATTGGATTTCTCGTGCTTTTTATGGACAGGACATACCTGGGCAATTTTCCACATTGTCGGGTAGATGCCAGTGTTGTAGCTGTACTGGAACAGTTTGGCTAGAGGCGCGGCTAGTTCTGGAGCACAAGTCTTCAGCACTATGGCCGGGACGTTGTCGGGGCCCATAGCCTTTGCTGTATCCAGTGTACTCAGCCGTTTCTTGATATTACGTGGAGTGAATCGAATTGGCTGAAGACTGGCTTCTGTGATGGTGGGGATATTGGGAGGAGGCCGCGATGGATCATCCACTCGGCACTTCTGGCTGAAGATGGTTGCAAACGCTTCAGCCTTGTCTTTTGCACTCACGTGCTGGACTCGGCCATCATTGAGGATGGGGATGTTTGCAGAGCCTCCTCCCACTATTAATTGTTTAATTGTCCACCACCATTCACAACTGGATGTGGCAGGACTGCAGAGCTTTGATCTGATCCGTTGGTTGTGGAATCGCTTAGCCCTGGCTATAGCATGTTGTTTCCGCTGTTTAGCATGCATGTAGTCCTGAGTTGTAGCTTCACCAGGTTGGCACCTCATTTTTAGGTGTGCCTGGTGCTGCTCCTGGCATGCTCTTCTACACTCCTCATTGAACCAGGGTTGATCCCCTGGCTTGTTAGTAATGGTAGAGTGAGGAATATCCCGGGCCATGAGGTTACAGATTGTGCTGGAATACAATTCTGCTGCTGCTGATGGCCCACAATGCCTCATGGATGCCCAGTTTTGAGCTGCTAGATCTGTTCTGAATCTATCCCATTTAGCACAGTGATGGTGCCACACAACACGTTGGATGGTGTCCTCAGTACGAAGACGGGACTTCATCTCCACGAGGACTGTGCGGTGGTCACTCCTACCAATACTGTCATGGACAGATGCATTTGCGACAGGTAGATTGGTGAGGACGAGGTCAAGTAGGTTTTTCCCTCGTGTTGGTTCGCTCACCACCTGCCGCAGGCCCAGTCTGGCAGCTATGTCCTACAGGGCTCGGCCAGCTCGGTCAGTAGTGGTGCTACCGAGCCACTCTTGGTGACGGACATTGAGGTCCCCCACCCAGAGTACATTCTGTGCCCTTGCCACCCTCCGTGCTTCCTCCAAGTGGTGTTCAACATGGAGGAGGACTGATTCATCAGCTGAGGGAGGGCGGTAGGTGGTAATCAGCAGGAGGTTTCCTTGCCCATGTTTGACCTGATGCCAAGAGATGGGATCCGGAGTCAACGTTGAGGACTCCCAGGGCTACTCCCTCCTGACTGTATATCACTGTACCGCCACCTCTGGTTGGTCTGTCCTGCCGGTGGGACGGGACATACCCAGGGGTGGTGATAGAAGAGTCTGGGACATTGGCTGAAAGGTATGATTCTGTAAGTATGGCTATGTCAGGCTGTTGCTTGACTAGTCTGTGGGATAGCTCTCCCAATTTTGGCACAAGTCTCCAGATGTTAGCGAGGAGGACTTTGCAAGGTCAACTGGGCTTGGTTTGCCTTTGTCGTGTCTGGTGCCTAGTGGTCCAATGCTGGGTGGTCTATCCGGTTTCATTCTTATTATGACTTTTTTTAGTGAGATTTTACAACTGAGTGGCTTTCTGGGCCATTTCAGAGGGCAATTAAGAATCAAACACATTGCTGTGGGTCTGGAGTCACATATAGGCCAGACCGGGTAAGGACGGCAGGTTTCCTTCCCTAAAGGACATTAGTGAACCAGATGAGTTTTTACAACAATCCGGTAGTTTCATGGACACCATTACAGATAGTAGTTTTTTTTTAATTCCAGATTTTTTAATTTAATTAATTGAATTTAAATTCCCCAGTTGCCATGGTATATATGAATTTGTGGTATATTTTAATGATTTAGACTTAAGTGTAGGGGGCATGATTAAGAAGTTTGCAGATGATACAAAAATTGGCCGTGTGGTTGAAAGTGAGGAGGAAAGCAGTGCACAGTAGGAAGATATCAATGGACTGGTCAGGTCGGCAGAAAAGTGGTAAATGGAATTCAATCCGGAGAAGTGTGAGGTAATGCATTTGGGGAGGGCAAACAAGGCAAGGGAATACACCATAAATGGGAGGAGACTAAGAGGTGTAGAGGAAGAGAGGGATCGAGGAGTGCATGTCCACAGATCCCTGAAGGAAGCAGGACAGGTAGATAATGTGCTTAAAAAGGCATACGGGATACTTTCCTTTATTAGCCAAAGTATAGAATATAAGAGCAGGGAGGTTATGCTAGAACTGTATAAAACACTAGTTAGGCAACAGCTTGAGTACTGCGTACAGTTCTGGTCACCACATTACAGGAAATATGTGATTGCACGAGAGAGGGTACAGAGGAAATTTACGAGGATGTTGCCAGGACTGGAGAATTTTAGCTATGAGGAAAGATTGGATAGGCTGGGGTTGTTTTCTTTGGAACAGAGGAGGCTGAGGGGTGATTTAATTGAAGTGTATAAAATTATGAGGGGCCTGGATAGAGTGGACAGGAAGGACCTGTTTCCCTCAGCAGAGGGGTCCAATAACCAGGGGGCATAGATTTCAAGTAATTGGTAGAGCGATTAGAGGGGAGTTGAGGAAAGAATTTTTCACCCAGAGGGTGGTGGGGGTCTGGAACTCACTGCCTGAAAGGGTGGTAGAGGTAGAAACCCTTATCACATTTAAGAAGTACTTGGATATGCATCTGAAGTGCCATAACCTACAAGGCTACGGACCAAGAGCTGGAAAGTGGGATTAGGCTGGGTAGCTCGATAAGACCATAAGAGATAGGAGCAGGAGTAGGCCATTCAGCCCCTCGAGCCTGCTCCGCCATTTAATGAGATTATGGCTGATCTGATTTTTATCTCAACTCCACTTTCCCACCCTTTCCCCATATTCTTTGACTCCCTTGCTGATCAAAAATTTGTCCAACTCAGCCTTGAATATATTCAATGACTCAGCCTCCACAGCTTTTTGGGGTGAAGAATTCCAAAGATTCACGACCCTCTGGAAGAAGAAATTCCTCCTCATTTCCATCTTAAACGGGCGATCCCTTATTCTGAGACTGTGCCCCCTAGTTTTAGATTCCCCCATGAGGGGTAACATCCTCTCAGCATCTACCCTATCGAGTCCCCTCAGAATCTTGTATGTTTCAATAAGATCTCCTCTCATTCTTCTAAACTCCAATGAGTAGCGACCCAACCTGTTCAATCTTTCCTCATAGGACAACCTTTCATACCCGGAATCAACCTAGTGAACCTTCTCTGAACTGCCTCCAATGCAAGTATGTCCTTCCTTAAATAAGGGCACCAGAACTGTACACAGTACTCCAGGTGTGGTCTCACCAGCACCCTGTACAGTTGTAGCATGATTTCCCTGCTTTTATACTCCATCCCCCTAGAAATAAAGGCCAATATTCCGTTTGCCTTCCAGATTACCTGCTGCACCTGTATGTTGAATTTTTGTGTTTCATGTACGAGGACACCCAGATCCCTCTGTACCTCAGCATTTTGTAGTATTTCTCCATTCAAATAATATTTTGTTTTTTTATTTTTCCTCCCAAAGTGGATGACTTCACATTTTCCCACATTATATTCCATCTGCCAATTTTTTGCCCATTTGCTTAACCTGTCAATATCCCTTTGCCGACACTTTGTGTCCTCATCGCAACTTGCTTTTCCACCTATCTTTGTATCATCAGCAAATTTGGCCACAAGACACTCTGCTCCTTCATCCAAGTCACTGATATATATTGTAAATAGTTGAGGTCCCAGCAATGATCCCTGTGGCACCCCACTAGTTACAGATTGCCATTTTGAAAATGACCCTTTTATCCCGACTCTTTGTTTTCTGTTAGTTAGCCAATCCTCTATCCATGCCAGTATATTACCCCCAACACCATGAGCTCTTATCTTGTGCAGTAATCTTTTATGTGGCACCTTTTGGAAATCCAAATATACTGCATCCATTGGTTCCCCTTTATCCACCCTGCCCGTTACTTCCTCAAAGAACTCTAATAAATTTGTCAGACATGATTTCCCCTTCATAAAACCATGTTGACTCTCCTTGATTGTATTATCAGTCTCCAAATGTCCTGCTACTACTTCCTTCATAATGGATTCTAGCATTTTCCCAATGACACATGTTCAGCTAACCGGTCTATAGTTATCTGCTTTCTGTCTCACTCCCTTCTTGAATAGGGGTGTTACGTTTGCGGTTTTCCAATCCGCCGGGACCTTTCCAGAATCTAGTGAATTCTGGAAGATTGCAACCAATGCATCCACTATCTCTGTAGCCACTTCCTTCAAGACTCTCGGATGCAAGCTATCAGGTCCAGGGGACTTGTCAACCTTTAGACCCATTAGTTTACCTAGTACTTTTTCTCTAGTGATAGTGATTGTTTTTAGTTCCTCCCTCCCCTTTGCCCCTTGATTTTCTGCTATTATTGGTATGTTATTTGTGTCTTCTACTGTGAAGACAGATACAAAACATCTGTTCAATTCCTCTGCCATTTCCTTGTTTTCCATTATTATTTCCCCAGTCTCATCCTCTAAAGGGCCAATGTTTACTTTAGCTACTCTCTTCCTTCTTATATACTTGTAGAAGCTTTTACTGTCAGTTTTTATATTTCTTGCTAGCTTACTCTCATAATCTATTTCCTCCCTCTTTATTATTTTTTTAGTCATCCTTTGCTGGTTTTTCAAGTTTTCCCAATCTTCGGGTTTACCAGTAATCTTTGCCATGTTGTATACTTTTTCTTTTAACCTGATACCATTATTGACTTCCTTCGTTAGCCATGGTTGGTTCACCCTTTTTGTGGAGTCTTTCCTCCTCACAGGGATATATTTTTGTTGCGAGTCATAAAAGATCTTATTAAATGTTTTCCACTGCTTATCCACCATCATACCATCTAATCTGTTTACCCAGTCCACTTTAGCCAATTCCACCCTCATTCCTTTATAATTGCCCTTATTTAAGTTTAATACAGTAGTTTCAGACCCAAGATCCTCGCTCTCAAACTGGATGTGAAATTCTATCATGTTATGATCACTGCTTCCCAAGGGATCCTTCACTTTGAGATCATTAATTAATCCTGTTTCATTACCCATTACCAGATCCAAAATGGCCTGTTCCCCAACGTACTGGTCTAAGAAACAGTCCCTAATACACTCTATGAACTCCTCCTCAGGGCTATTTTTGCCAATTTGATTTGTCCAATCTATGTGAAAGTTAAAATCGCCATTTCAATTCGCTCCATTTCAACCAGCACAGACGCGATGGGTCGAATGTCCTCCTTCTGTGCCGTAAATTTTCTATGTTTCTCTATCAGTTTGCAGTTAACCAGTTACCCAACAGTCTAGTTTCCACATTTTAAACATTCTCTTATTAACAGGGGGTGACAGGTCACTCTATGTGGACTTAAATTTCTTTCTATTGCTGCATAGTAGTAACATGCACAAGCAAGGACGTTGAGATCTCTGAATTTAGTGTGATTTTCAGGCTTAAAAATGTTTTCCCACAGACAGGATATCGGATACCGGATTGATCAAAGGGTTGGGGGGTTATATTGGATACGGGCGCTGGGATTGCGGTGCATGTTTGATCTGCGCCGGTTTGTTGCAATGCAGACAGCACGTAATACTTGTGCTGCCTGATGATTTCAATGAATGCTGCATGCAGCCAGCGCTACATGCGCTGTACTATAGTGAAGAATGGCAGCACCTGCGAGGTTCTCGGATGATGCACTGGAGGTTTTGGTGCAAGAGGTGGACAGAAAGAGGGCATCTTATATCTGCAGGGGGCAGGAGGCCCTCCAGACGTACGCTCAAGAGGTAATGGGAGGAAGTAGTGGGCGAGGTCAATGCCAGAAGCATAGCGCCCAAGAACATGGATGCAGTGCAGGAAGCTCAATGATTTGACACAAGTGGTCAAGTTGAGTGAGTTCAATTTTCAAGTGGCATATTCTACCAACTGCACCATTAGCCTCATCCACTGCTCCATGCACTATACCCCCCTCACCCACCTACCAACAAACTCTTTCAATCAGAACTCAACTCTTCAAATCAGATGCTTCATCTCACCCTCACACATTACCACTATTGCAAGCCGCACACCCACAACTCACAGGTCACACACACTGGCAGCTATTCAACCATGACAGGCACATCACCCAAACATCTTGAGGGACACTCACTGACACACTTCCCTCTTTCTTGCAGGAGAAGGTGGCACATAACAATAGTCAGCAGGAAAGAACTGGAGGAGGACAGGCACACCTACACGTCCTAACCCTCCTGGAGGAGACAGTGCTGGCCATCATTGGAAGGGCCAGCGCTGAGGCCATAGCCACTGGCGATGCTAGAGGTATGAGGGTCTCTGCATACCGAATCCTCCTTCTTGCTTCCCACTTCTCCCTCATCCCACAATCCTTTCTGACTCACGTGCTGCAGATGGTGTAAGCACCCAAGTCTTATTTTCTACTTTCCTCTCACCACAACTCAATCCGTGTCCCTTTGTCATTTCAGCTACAAAGAAATGGAACCTGCCCAGTCAGAGGAGGCAGAGGAAGACGACAGTGATGATGAAGACACACCGTCACTTGATCTTACACTCGCAGCCACCAGCTCAGAGACTGACTCTGCGTGTAGTTTAGAGGCTAGGATAGAGGAGGGATCTGCACGTGGAGAGATATAGGGCACAAGTGTGCAGCAGCCAGGGCAGGGGGGGAACGGATATCGCTGGTGCCAGCTCGCCAGAGGGCGAGGTCGCACAGTACTGCTGCCGAGGAGTCAAATGATAACTTCGATGGGCCAGGCTACAGAAGAAGGCTGATTGGCCTACACAACCAAATGCTTGGTGTAGTTGAAAGTCTGCCAGACAGCCTGCGCACAATGTCAAGGGGCATGAAGGAGTCCAGCTCCAACTTGGCACAGGGCTTTGCGCAGAGCTTGGAGCCAATCCTTTCCCACATGGAATGGATTGTCACCTCCATCAGCACACCTGTGGAACCCACCATGATACAGCGTTTGATGACTGATGTCACAGCTTCCATTGCAGTACAAACATCTGCCATCAAAAGTCTGACTGCTGCCTTGGAACCTCAAACTGCTGCTATCGTGGCTGTGGGTTCCATTGTTGAAAGGGGCTTCCAGGGCGACATAGCAGTCCAGCAATCTGTTCTCCAGAAGATCACCAGGATTGCTGAGGTGCCACCACGGGAGAGTGGCAGTGGTGCCATGGAACAGGAAACTGCTGTCCTTTCTCATGATGACAGCATTCCTGCTCCAACCCCTGGCACTCCACCAGTGCCCTTGCTGTTACCTGTCAGCCAGCCGGGCCAGACTGCTGCAGACCAAGCTGAGATGGTGCAGTCTGAAGCCGGGCTCTCTAGGCCCAGAGCTGCTCGACGTCGTTCTCCAAGGTCATCTGCACTCTCCTCAATTGAAGATCAGCAGCCTTCCACTACCCGTGCTCCAGCCATTGGGGATGCACTAGGAAAGGTAAAGGCACATGAACACAGGCACTAAGGGAATGCTCGAGGGTGAATAGTATCATTTTGTTTGCATAATTTCATGTGTTCGTTTATAAACATGGATTTGAGTTTGCATTTAGTGGTGGGTTTTATTTCTGCGATGAGCATTCACTGTGGAGCATCCGCGATGCTGAGACTATCGTGGATAGCACGTTCAGTAAGGTGGCAGGTAAAGATTATGCAGGCAGAAAGGAAATGGGTGACCATCATGCAGAGTAAAAGGACTAGGCAGGTAGAGCAGGAGTCCCGCGGGGCCATCTCCCTCTCAAACAGATATACTGCTTTGGATACCGTTGGGGGAGATGGCTTATCGGGGGAAAGTAGCAAGAGCCAAGTTCGTGGCACCACAGGTGGCTCTGCTGCACAGGAGGGGAAGAAGAAGAGTGGCAGGGCTATAGTGATAGGGGATTCAATTGTAAGGGGAACAGATAGGCGTTTCTGTGGCCGCAAACGTGACTCCAGGATGGTATGTTGCCTCCCTGGTGCTAGGGTCAAGGATGTTGCAGAGTGGCTGCAGGACATTCTGGAAGGGGAGGGTGAACAGCCAGTAGTCGTGGTCCATATCGGTACCAACGACATGGGTAAAAAAAGGGATGAGGTCCTGCAAGGTGAATTTAAGGAGTTAGGAGATAAATTAAAAAGCAGGATTTCAAAGGTAGTGATCTCAGGATTACTACCAGTGCCACGTGCTAGTGAGTATAGGAACAGGAAAATAGACAGGATGAATGCGTGGCTGCAGGGATGGTGTAGGAGGGAGGGATTTAGATTCCTAGGACATTAGGACCGGTTCTGGGGAAGGTGGGACCTGTACAAGCGGGACGGGTTACACCCGAGCAGGACCGCGACCAATGTCCTTGCGGGGGTGTTTGCTAGTGCTGTTGGGGAGGGTTTAAACTAGAGTGGTGGGAGATGGGAATCTGAGCGGGGAGTCAGAAGGGAGTAAAGTTGAGAGCAGCAAGAGAGGGGAAGACCCAGGGGAAATTTACAATACAAATAGTACAAACAGTTGTTCAAGAACAAGTGAAAGGGAAAAGCGTAGAGCAGCAGAAAGAAGTTGTATTTTAGGCACTACAGATAAAGTGAAAACTAGAAGGCATAAGGCGATTAACCCAGCATCAAAGCTGAAGGTCAGGCTAGGGTGTGTGGCCCAACTAAGAGTTCGATATACAAATGCACAGAGTACAAGGAATAAATTAGATGAACTACAGGTTCAGATTCAAATTGGAGGGTATGACATGATAGCTATTACTGAGACATGGCTGCAGGATGGTCAGGATTGGAAACCAAATATGCCGGGTTATTAGGTCGACAGGAGAGATAGGGAAAATGGAAGAGGGGGAGGAGTAGCCTTAATGTTTAGAGATGAAATCACTTCAATGATAAAGCAGGATATAATGAGAGGTAAGCAGCCAACAGAGACCTTATGGGTTGAATTGAGAAATAGGAAAGGATCTAAGACTATAGTAGGAATTGTGTATAGGACCCCTGGCAGCAGCTCTGAAGTGGTAGATTGTATAAATGCAGAGATTAGACAAGTGTGTAAGAAAGGCATAGTGTCCAGCGGTGTGCCTCAGGGATCGGTGCTGGGTCCGCTGTTATTTGTTATTTATATTAATGATTTGGATGAGAATTTAGGAGGCATGGTTAGTAAGTTTGCAGATGACACCAAGATTGGTGGCATTGTGGACAGTGAAGAAGGTTATCTGGGATTGCAACGGGATCTTGATCAATTGGGCCAGTGGGCCGATGAATGGCAGATGGAGTTTAATTTAGATAAATGTGAGGTGATGCATTTTGGTAGATCGAATCGGGCCAGGACCTACTCCGTTAATGGTAGGGCGTTGGGGAGAGTTATAGAACAAAGAGATCTAGGAGTACAGATTCATAGCTCCTTGAAAGTGGAGTCACAGGTGGATAGGGTGGTGAAGAAGGCATTCGGCATGCTTGGTTTCATTGGTCAGAACATTGAATGCAGGAGTTGGGATGTCTTGTTGAAGTTGTACAGGGCATTGGTGAGGCCACACTTGGAGTACTGTGTACAGTTCTGGTCACCCTATTATAGAAAGGATATTATTAAACTAGAAAGAGTGCAGAAAAGATTTACTAGGATGCTACCGGGACTTGATGGTTTGACTTACAGGGAGAGGTTAGACAGACTGGGACTTTTTTCCCTGGAGAGTAGGAGGTTAAGGGGTGATCTTATAGAAGTCTATAAAATAATGAGGGGCATAGATAAGGTCGATAGTCAAAATCTTTTCCCAAAGGTAGGGGAGTCTATAACGAGGGGGCAGAGATTTAAGGTGAGAGGGGAGAGATACAAAAGGGTCCAGAGGGGCAATTTTTTCACTCAAAGGGTGGTGAGTGTCTGGAACAAGCTGCCAGAGGCAGTAGTAGAGGCGGGTACAATTTTGTCTTTTAAAAAGCATTTGGACAGTTACATGGGTAAGATGGGTATAGAGGGATATGGGCCAAGTGCAGGCAATTGGGACTAGCTTAGTGGTATAAACTGGGCGACATGGACATGTTGGGCCGAAGGGCCTGTTTCCATGTTGTAACTTCTATGATTCTATGATTCTATGGTCTTAATGGGAGACTTTAACTTTCACATAGATTGGGAAAAGCAGACAAGCAACTGTCAGAAAGGTAGTGAATTTCTTGAGTGTGTCTGGGATAGTTTTCGACAGCAGTATGTCCTCGAGGCAACAAGGGAGCAAGCCATACTAGATTTAGTAATGAGTAATGAACCAGATTTAGTTAACGGCTTAACTGTACGCGAACGGTAGCATAGTGGTTATGTTACTGGGCAAGTAATCCAGAGGCCTGGACCAAAAATCCAGAGTCATGAGTTCAAATCCCGCCACGGCAGCTGGCAAATTTAAATTCAATTAATTAATTAATTAAATTCAATTAATTAAATAAAAATCTGGAATTAAAATACTAGTATCAGTAATGATGGCCATGAAACTACCGGATTGTTGTAAAAACCCATCTGGTTCACTAATGTCCTTTAGGGAAGGAAGCCTGCCGCCCTTACCCGGTCTGGCCTATATGTGACTCCAGACCCACAGCAATGTGGTTGATTCTTAATTGCCCTCTGAAATGGCCTAGCAAGCCACTCAGTTGTAAAATCTCGCTACGAAAAGTCATAATAAGAATAAAACCGGACGGACCACCCGGCACCGGACACGACAACGGCAAAACACCAAGCCCAGTCGACCCTGCAAGGTCCTCCTTACTAACATCTGGGGACTTGTGCCAAAATTGGGAGAGCTGTCCCACAGACTAGTCAAGCAACAGCCTGACATAGCCATACTCACAGAATCATATCTTTCAGCCAACATCCCAGACTCTTCCATCACCATCCCTGGGTATGTCCTGTCCCACCGGCAGGACAGACCCACCAGAGGTGGCGGTACAGTGATATACAGTCAGGAGGGAGTGGCCCTGGGAGTCCTCAACATTGACTCTGGACCCCATGAAATCTCATGGCATCAGATCAAACATGGGCAAGGAAACCTCCTGCTGATTACCACCGACCGTCCTCCCTCAGCTGATGAATCAGTCCTCCTCCATATTGAACACTACTTGGAGGAAGCACTGAGGGTAGCAAGGGCACAAAATGTACTCTGGGTGGGGGACTTCAATGTCCATCACCAAGAGTGGCTCGGTAGCACCACTACTGACCGAGCTGGCCGAGTCCTGAAGGACATAGCTGCTAGACTGGGCCTGCGGCAGGTGGTGAGCGAACCAACACGAGGGAAAAACTTACTTGACCTCGTCCTCACCAATCTACCTGTCGCAAATGCATCTGTCCATGACAGTATTGGTAGGAGTGACCACCGCACAGTCCTCGTGGAGATGAAATCCCATCTTCGCACTGAGGACTCCATCCAACGTGTTGTGTGGCACTACCACCGTGCTAAATGGGATAGATTCAGAACAGATCTGGCAGCTCAAAACTGGGCATCCATGAGGCGCTGTGGGCCATCAGCAGCAGCAGAATTGTATTCCAGCACAATCTGTAACCTCATGGCCCGGCATATTCCTCACTCTACCATTACCAACAAGCCAGGGGATCAACCCTGGTTCAATGAGGAGTGTAGAAGTGCATGCCAGGAGCAGCACCAGGCATACCTAAAAATGAGGTGCCAACCTGGTGAAGCTACAACTCAGGACTACATGCATGCTAAACAGCGGAAGCAACATGCTATAGACAGAGCTAAGCGATTCCACAACCAACGGATCAGATCAAAGCTCTGCAGTCCTGCCACATCCAGTCGTGAATGGTGGTGGACAATTAAACAACTAACGGGAGGAGGAGGCTCTGCAAACATCCCCATTCTCAATGATGGTGGAGTCCAGCACGTGAGTACAAAGGACAAGGCTGAAGCGTTTGCAACCATCTTCAGCCAGAAGTGCCGAGTGGATAATCCATCTCAGCCTCCTCCCGATATCCCCACCATCACGGAAGCCAGTCTTCGGACAATTCGATTCACTCCACGTGATATCAAGAAACGGCTGAGTGCACTGGATACAGCAAAGGCTATGGGCCCCGACAACATCCCAGCTGTAGTGCTGAAGACTTGTGCTCCAGAACTAGCTGCGCCTCTAGCCAAGCTGTTCCAGTACAGCTACAACACTGGCATCTACCCGACAATGTGGAAAATTGCCCAGGTATGTCCTGTTCACAAAAAGCAGGACAAATCCAATCCGGCCAATTACCGCCCCATCAGTCTACTCTCAATCATCAGCAAACTGATGGAAGGTGTCGTCGACAGTGCTATCAAGCGGCACTTACTCACCAATAACCTGCTCACCGATGCTCAGTTTGGGTTCCGCCAGGACCACTCGGCTCCAGACCTCATTACAGCCTTGGTCCAAACATGGACAAAAGAGCTGAATTCCAGAGGTGAGGTGAGAGTGACTGCCCTTGACATCAAGGCAGCATTTGACCGAGTGTGGCACCAAGGAGCCCTAGTAAAATTGAAGTCAATGGGAATCAGAGGAAAACTCTCCAGTGGCTTGAGTCATACCTAGTACAAAGGAAGATGGTAGTGGTTGTTGGAGGCCAATCATCTCAGCCCCAGGACATTGCTGCAGGAGTTCCCCAGGGCAGTGTCCTAGGCCCAACCATCTTCAGCTGCTTCATCAATGACCTTCCCTCCATCATAAGGTCAGAAATGGGGATGTTCGCTGATGACTGCACAGTGTTCAGTTCCATTCGCAACCCCTCAGATAATGAAGCAGTCCGTGCCCGCATGCAGCAAGACCTGGACAACATCCAGGCTTGGGCTGATAAGTGGCAAGTAACATTCGCGCCAGATAAGTGCCAGGCAATGACCATCTCCAACAAGAGAGAGTCTAACCACCTCCCCTTTACATTCAACGGCATTACCATCGCCGAATCCCCCACCATCAACATCCTGGGGGTCACCATTGACCAGAAACTTAACTGGACCAGCCATATAAATACTGTGGCTACGAGAGCAGGTCAGAGGCTGGGTATTCTGCGGCGAGTGACTCACCTCCTGACTCCCCAAAGCCTTTCCACCATCTACAAGGCACAAGTCAGGAGTGTGATGGAATACTCTCCACTTGCCTGGATGAGTGCAGCTCCAACAACACTCAAGAAGCTCGACACCATCCAAGATAAAGCAGCCCGCTTGATTGGCACCCCATCCACCACCCTAAACATTCACTCCCTTCACCACCGGCGCACTGTGGCTGCAGTGTGCACCATCCACAGGATGCACTGCAGCAACTCGCCAAGGCTTCTTCGACAGCACCTCCCAAACCCGCGACCTCTACCACCTAGAAGGACAAGGGCAGCAGGCGCATGGGAACAACACCACCTGCACGTTCCCCTCCAAGTCACACACCATCCCAACTTGGAAATATATCGCCATTCCTTCATTGTCGCTGGGTCAAAATCCTGGAACTCCCTTCCTAACAGCACTGTGGGAGAACCGTCACCACACGGACTGCAGCGGTTCAAGAAGGCGGCTCACCACCACCTTCTCGAGGGCAATTAGGGATGGGCAATAAATGCCGGCCTTGCCAGCGACGCCCACATCCCGTGAACGAATAAAAAAAAAAGAACATCTATCCAATAGCGATCATAACATGATCGAGTTCAATGTAGTGTTTGAAAGGGAAAAAAGTGAATCAGCTGCTAAGATTCTAGACTTGGGTAAGGCCGACTTCAATGGGATGAGACAGAAACTGTCCACAGTAAACTGGGCAAATCTGTTAATGGGTAAAACGACTGATGATCAGTAGGAAATGTTTAAAGAAACATTTAACGTGATACAGAATCAATTTATACCCCTGAGGGGCAAGAACTCTACTTGCCAAAAAAAAACAGCCATGGACAACTAAAGAGGTAAGCGACAGTATAAGACATAAGGAAAGGGCATACAAAAAGGCAGAAAATGCCACAGATCCTGGCGAATGGGAAAGATACAAAGATCAACAAAGGGTCACAAAACAGATAGTAAGAGCTACAAGAGAGTATGAAAAGAAACTTGCAAGGGATATCAAAACCAATACGAAGAACTTTTATAGTTACATTAGGAAAAATAGGGTGGTCAGGAGCAGTGTTGGCCCCTTAAAAACTGAAAGTGGGGATATTGTCATTGACAATGGGGAAATGGCGGACATGTTGAACAATTACTTTGCGTCAGTATTTACAGTCGAAAAAGAGGATAGCATGCCGGAAATCCCAAGAAAACTAATAGTGAATCAGGGCCAGGGACTCGATAAAATTAACATAAGTAAAGCAACAGTAATGAAGAAAATAATAGTACTAAAGAGTGACAAATCCCCAGGACCAGATGGTTTCCATCCCAGAGTTTTAAAGGAAGTAGGTGAGCACATTGCAGATGCCCTAACTATAATCTTTCAAAGTTCTCTAGATTCAGGAACTGTCCCTCTAGATTAGAAAATTGCACGTCACTCTGCTTTTTAAGAAAGGGGAGAGAGGGAACCCAGGGAATTATAGACCAGTTAGCCTAACATCTGTTGTGGGGAAAATGCTGGAGTCTATAATTAAGGATAGGGTGACTGAACACCTCGAGAATTTTCAGTTAATCAGGGAGAGCCAGCATGGATTTGTGAAAGGTAGGTTGTGCCTGACAAACCTGATTGAATTTTTTGAAGAGGTGATTAAAATAGTGGACAGGGGAATGTCAATGGATGTTATTTATATGGACTTCCAGAAGGCATTTGATAAGGTCTCACATAAGAGACTGTTAGAAGCCCATGTAATCGAGGGAAAAGTACAGACTTGGTTAGGAAGTTGGCTGAGCGAAAGGTGACAGAGAGTAGGGATAATGAGTAGGTACTCACATTGGCAGGATGTGACTGATGGAGTCCCGCAGGAATCTGTCTTGGGGCCTCAATTATTCACAATATTTATTAACAACTTAGACGAAGGCATAGAAAGTCTCATATCTAAGTTTGCCGATGACACAAAAATTGGTGGCATTGTAAGCAGTGTGGATGAAAACATAAAATTACAAAGCGATATTGATAGATTAGGTAAATGGGCAAAACTGTGGCAAATGGAATTCAATGTTGGCAAATGTGAGGTCATCCACTTTGGATCAAAAAAGGATAGAACAGGGTACTTTCTAAATGGTAAAAAGTTAAAAACAATGGATGTCCAAAGGGACCTAGGGGTACAGGTACATAGATCATTGAAGTGTCATGAACAGGTCCAGAAAATAATCAAGAAGGCTAATGGAATGCTGGCCTTTATATCTCGAGGACTAGAGTACAAGGGAGCAGAAGTTATGCTGCAGCTATACAAAACCCTGGTTAGACCGCACCTGGAGTCCTGTGAGCAGTCTGGGCACCGCACCTTCGGAAGGACATATTGGCCTTGGAGGGAGTGCAGCGTAGGTTTACTAGAATGATACCCGGACTTCAAGAGTTAAGTTACGAGGAGAGAATACACAAATTGGGGTTGTATTCTCTGGAGTTTCGAAGGTTAAGGGGTGATCTAATCGAAGTTTATAAGATATTCAGGGGAACAGATAGGGTAGATAGAGAGAAACTATTTCCGCTGGTTGGGGATTCAAGGAGTTGGGGGCACAGTCTAAAAATTAGAGCCAGACCTTTCAGGAGCAAGATTAGAAATCATTTCTACACACAAAGGGTGGTAGAAGTTTGGAACTCTCTTCTGCAAACGGCAATTGATACTAGCCCAATTGCTAAATTTAAATCTGAGATAGATAGCTTTTTGGTAACCAAAGGTATTAAGGGATATGGGCCAAAGGCAGGTATATGGAGTTAGATCACAGATCAGCCATGATCTTATCAAATGGCGGAGCAGGCACAAGGGGCTGAATGGCCTGCTCCTGTTCCTATGTTCCTATGAGCTGAGGGAGGAAGGAATGTCTAATCATAAGGAGGACGATTTGAAGGTCATGTGAGAGAGGAAAGGTAAGGAGTGTGGGATGTTGGTAAATGGGGAGGTGTCGTTGAGGTTACTGATATCACTCATCAATAATCTGATCACCAAGAGCCCTGGCAGACAAGGCCCGTCTACCTTGTAGCCTCCATGCCTTTTCCTGCACTTCCTCCTCCTCCACTTCTTCCTCCTCCTCCTCCTCCTCCTCTTCTGCCTCTTGCTCTGCCTGTTGCTCAGGTTCTCACCGGATAGGCGGTGGCAAAGGCTGTCCCCTCATAATGGCGAGATGGTTCAGCATGCAGCATACAATGACAAATCTTGATACCAGCTCAGCTGAGTACTGCAGGGCTCCTCCAGAGCGGTGTAGGCAGCGGAAGCATTGCTTGAGGATGCCTATGGTGTGCTCTATGATGTTCCGTGTGGCAGTATGGCTCTCATTGTATGCCTGCTATGCACGTGTGCATGCATTCCACACCGAAGTCATGAGCCATTTTATGAGAGGATAACCCTTGTCGCCCAGTAGCCAGCCTTTGACGTGCTGGTTGAAATATAGGTGGCACGAAGGACTGCCACAGCACAAAGGAATCATGACTGCTGCCAGGATAGCGGGCACTGGCCTGCATGATGTGCTGCTTGTGGTCACATACCAGCTGCACATTGAGGGAGTGGAATGCCTTTCTGTTCATCAATATGGACGAGTTCAGATGTGGAGCATGCATGGCAATATGCGTGCAGTCAATGACACCCTGCATCACAGGGAAGCCTGCAATGCGAGCAGACCCTCGTGCTCACTCCTGCTCCTTGGCCCTGGCAAGAGGGAACGAGATGAATCTGTGTCTGAGTGCGTACAGAGCCTCAGTGACCTCCCTGAAAGCAACTTTTTCCAGCACACTATTTTAAATGCCGCCAACAGTTCACTGCAAACTGCGAGATGTTTATATCTCCAGCAGCAGCCTGAAAGGAGCCAGAGCCATAAAAATTAAGCGCCACAGTTACCTTGACAGCCACAGGCAATGCTGTCCTTGCCTGCTCTGAGGCTGCAGTTGTGGCTGCAGCAGTTGACAAATTTCAGTCACAATCTCTTTTAGTGAACCTCAGCTGCCTGATGAAGTTGAGGTAAGAGAATAGGTCCCTGAAGACCGTCCTTGGATATGGCCTCCTGCTGAGTGCCCTGCTCCCCCTCCTCCTCCTCCTCTCTCTTCCAGCAGCTTGTCAAGCTCTACGTGGCCTCTCTTCATTCTCCCAGTCATGTTCAATTTCCAAGAAGCCCTATCAGGCCACCCATGTCTGAAAGCAACTTTTTCCAGCACACTATTTTAAATGCCACCAACAGTACTGCAAGTCCAGCCAGACCACTCCCTATAGTATATTGCAACTTTAGCCAAGTATAGGAAACTTCCAACAACACATACAATTGCACCAGCAGCCAGAATAATTAATCCAGCAACTAATCTGTAACTCCTGCACGATCCCTTTAAATAACGCTGTTGGGAAGTCCTTCATGCCATTTAAGTCCTGTTCAGCTGTGCGAGGTTAGGACAGTGCATTGACTGGAGCGTGGAGTTCCAAAATGTCTCCGGCTACTTCAAATCAGCGTTGCACGCTGATTCGCGTCTTGATCTCCCCACTCTACATGCTGCCAGCGGTCGTTAGGTGTGCGCGCACAATCCCCTTCACCAAGATGGCGTCCTGCGCACTTCACGTTGGAAGTGTGCGCGTACATCTCGTATGCCATTTTCGGGGCTTAGGTGTCCACATGGCTTCTACAAAAACGGGCGCTACACAGCCCAATTTCGCCCCCTTGATTTCCTTTAGGCTCTCTTTTCATCGGCTAGCTGGATAAAACTTGCTTCAAGCTTTGACGTACCATCGTGAATCATCTATTGTCACGTTTTCCTGTCACAAGTATTATGCTCCCATGTGTCAGTTGAGAAGCCACATTTTTTTTGTTTAGGCAATCCTTATATTTTTTGCATCTTTAGGCAATCCTTATATTTTTTGAACTGACCACCACGAGAGCGTTTACCAAGCTTCAGCTCACCGTAGAGTACCTTCTTAGGTAGTTTAGTATCAGGCATTTGGATTAAGTGACCTGCCCACCTTAGCTGTACCTTTACTATCATTGCCTTTATGACTGGCATATTTGCTTTTCTGAGAGCTTCAGAAAATGAGCAGTAATATCATGGAAACACCATAACTTTGAAATTCCCCTCCAAGTCACACATGTATCACCATCATTCCTGCATCGTCACTGGGTCAGTATCCTAGAATTCCCTTCTCAACACCATTGCGGAAGCATCATCACAAGGACGGCAGTGGTGCAAGGAGAAGGCTCACCACCTTTTCAATGCAACTAGGGATGTGCAGTAAATATGGCTTTACCAGCATCGCCCCCATTTCAGGAACAAATAACAACTAACTCAAGAACTACCTCTGAGGACATTCCCTAACATTTTTCTCTTTCTTTTTTCTTAGGTATGTAACCAGAAACTGCAGAGGACCCTCCAGACAGCACCAAATCAGCACTTCACTGCTGTACCTGACTCAGGCAAGCATCAGCACAGATCCATCCATCTCGCCTGACTTAGACAGCCAATATGAAGGGAGCAGCCTGGGTGATGTACAGAGCACAGGTGAGCAACAGCTGGAAGAGATGTTGCTCGAGGAGTAGGAAGCACCTAAAAGGTCAGGTTCTCCTCCCTCCTGATTTGATGAGGCCGGAGATCCAGATCCCTGTGACTCAGCATTTAGAAGAAGAATGTTTTCAAAGGATCAAGAGTCTTTGAGGTAGATATCAGCCAGGGTTCCTGCTCCTGATTACTTTCCCGTAACTTCTGTGTTGAGAGAGCAAAATTCAACTTGGCAATGAGCAGCCATAATAGAATAGCCTATTGACATTCACCATGTAGGCTTACACATGAAGAATGGCCACTTTGCAAATACCATGAAGCCAAACACTAGCCAGGAGTCTGTGCCCTCAGGTACCCATAGATTCGGACTCTATCCAGGAGTCAGTACCTTTAGGATCATAGCTAGGAGTTAGCACTGTCAGGAGAGGAAGGTAGAAAATTGAGGGGGGGGGGGGCGGTGGTGGGGTGGGAAATCAAAGCTTTTTCAACTAGTTGAAAAGTTGACCTTTGACTCTCTATTGTGGTCAGCAGCTGCCCATTTTTTGAATGTATAATCCACAACTGTTGAGGAACCAATGTGCTAAAAGATGCTTTCATTCAAATCCATAAATGCACCATTAAAGTTGCTCTAAAACCTGCTGTTAATGCTTTTAAGGTAGCAGCTTCGAACGAAGACATCCTTGTCTTACCGTGCACTCCGTTGGTCTCTATTCTGTACTTTCTGTGTAGACTGTGTTGGATTTGGTCGAAGGTGGAGTTTTCAGTCGTTACCAGCTCATTATAATTTCTCTGTATTTTACTCATTGCCAATTTGTTGCAGGCCATTTCCTGCCAGTTCTGATGAAGGCTCTCCACACATTTCCCTTTCAGACGCTGACTAATGTGATAGATGTTTGTCTTTTATTTCGGTATTCCCACGTGTTGATTATCCCAGTATCGAGAGGTATTTAGATTGTTAGAACCTGTTCAAACTCACTTTGTAGGTCCTTCGGTTACAGTATTAGGTGTTTCATCGCTTGGCTTTCTGCTCCAACCTCCACCCTCCTCTCACCCAGAGAAACTTAGAAGTTTATTGTTTGTTTTTCAATGAATGTCATTTGATCTGTAAAATTAGTCTCTTATGTCCTAGATTTCTTAAAAGAAATTGATAGCTCTTGCTGCTTGTTTTTGTGTTTCTTTGTCACCAGTTTCTGTACATTTTGATAACAGTTTAATTTAAATGATGGAAGCTAGCTGGCAGCTCGTTTAAAAAAAACAGCTTCTGGGGCCTGGGAGTGATGGCTCCATTGTACTGTTATAAACATTATTACATGTGATTTCTCACATTACATTCCGTACAGCAGGATCAGGTATGTTGACCAGTTTAATGGTAACCCTAGCGCAGATTCGGTCCAAATATAGATCTGAACCTCTATCGTTAATTATGTCATTGTTGAGGTCAGCTAGATGGATGAGGTTGGAGAGGACGGAAGGAGGAGCCACAGTCTCTATAACTGGCCACTTGTCTCTTGTACAGATGATCCATGATAGATACTGAAGTCTTATTACGATTAATTAAAGACCAAATAAAGGGTTCAATATAGCACCACTATCCAACCTTCCCTCTGATGAATTAGCACAGTATTTCACTCTCTTGGGAGGACTGATGAGGCAGTTGATTCAATGACTATCTCCAGTCTCCATTGTGGCCATTTTAGATGTGGTGCAGATATTTTGAAATTTCAAATAGATCTTCAAGGGTGCAAGCAATAAAGGCCATACAAAATAAATGGGATTCTGGGTTTTTTGCTTGGGGAATTGAATATAAAACCAAGGAACTAATGTTTAATTTGTATAAGACAAGCTAGGCCACAGTTGGAGTATTGCATGCAATTCTGGGTACTCTATTACAGGAAGGGTATTAAATCCATGGAATGGGATACAACAAAGATTCACTAGGTTGATACCAGGAATGAGAGGGTATAGCTATGAAGAAAAATCTGGAAAAATTGAATTTTTTTCCACTGAAACAGAGAGGTTTAAGGAGGGATCTAAAAGAAGGTTTCAAAATTATGAAAGGTTTGGAGAGGGTAAAGAGTAAAATATTGTTTCCACTGATTGGCGAATTGGTAAAGAGGGGACAGTGGGTTAGACACTGTCCTTTCACACTCTGGGAATGAGTGGCACAGTGAGTCAGATACTATCCTTTCTCCTTTGCTCTGTTTAGTGCAATACGTTCGACCCCAGCCTTTTGTTTGGGACCCGTGTTCAAATCCAGCTCTGAATAATGGGATGAAGGTTTCCACTCTCTGATGTAAGGGTCTTATGTCAAACAGCTTTTAGTCCATGCACAAAACTGCCCCTAATTCAGCACTAATTTGCAAACTCACTCAGAGGCATGGTTTAGCTGGTTTGGGAAAAATGTCACACAAGTTGGGGTTGAAGCATAATCCTTAGCTAGCAGGTGTTGTACCTGACCTAGGAGTGTTTGATGGGACAGCGTAGAGAGAGCTTTACTCTATATCTAACCCATGCGGTACCTAACCTCATATGGGTATACTTGATGCTGATATTGAGGTGCCTGAAATGGAACCTGGTACATTGCCAATGCTCATGACTCACTGCTGGGCTTGATGTCAGTCCTGTAATTTAAAAGGTAGTACAAAGGTTGTGATATTAGCTAGCCCGACTCATCAGAAAGTTTAGCAGTAGTTTGTACTAATCCCACTTTAAGTAGGTCAGTTTGTATTTATTTACAGCTCAAAATAGGACGTAAAATACAGCAGGGGTAATTTTCTGAATTTGTTACTTCAGCTGCCAGGAATGCACCCTGGAAATTTGGCTTATGCCCCAATTTCCAATTTGTGTTTTGGGCAGGTGAGGTCCCCACCAAGGGTGCCAGGTCAGGCCGGTACCAAGCTGCTGATTAGTAAGGTCATGGCTCCTATGAGTAAGTTAATCCAAGTGTAATTACCTCTGTACCTGAGCCAGCTGCTGTATGCTCACAGCTCTCCTTGTTCGCACTGTAGCCTTGTATCCCATACTTTCAAAAATGTGAAGCCTGTCTCTCTACTAAATACGGTTTTCTTTTTTAAATTTTCTTCCCCATCTCTCCTGAAGGCCATGATTCTTGCCAGGAACATGCTCCACAGGTACTGGACACCATCTGGCATCTGCTGAAATGGTCAGTTAGGCTGGGCATCACAAAGTATGCTGGGAGCCCACTCATAAACTATACGCAAGGTTCATTAGAGTGGGATAATTATTTAAATCAGAGACCTCCCCATAATGCAGCTGCAGCATCTGGGCAGCACTCTAATCACACAGTGCCCAACAGTAATGGGTTCTGAAGGGCGAGACAGAGCAGCTGCTGGTCAGTAACCATATCAGTGGCAGTTCTGTGCCCTCAGCTAGCCCTGTGCAAGTGGCAGTAAATATCTCTGAAAAGTAATGAACCAACGGTGACTACAGCAAAGAACCGATACCACTCGTCCAGATGCAAGTAGTGGGCCTTCAGCAGCTTGCTAGTCATCCAGCCAGTAATCAGTGCTACTCCCTCAACTAGGGAGCACGTGGTGGCAGAGCCACACAGAGTTTCTCAGTGCACCAGAGCAAAATTCACCCATAAAGCATTAATACAAAAATACAATGGAATTAATTTGCTTTTGCTATTTCTTATAGGCCCATTCTTTCATTGTTCAGAAGAGAGTGAAAACACCTATGCGATAAACCGAACTACTCAGTGATGGGGCGAAGGGAGTGGATAGATGCAGAAGAGGCTGAAGTCAGAGGAAGAAAGAGCTCAGGGGGGCATTGAAGTGCTGGAGGACATTACAGAGATAGGAAAGGGTGAGGTCATGAATGGATTTCAATATGAGGATAAGAATTTTAAATTTGAGACATTGGAGGAATAAGAGCCAATATAGTTCAGCGAGGAAAGGAGCTTATGGGTGAGCAGGAGTTAGTGCAGGATAGGTTATCAAGGGTGAATGATGGGAAACCAGCCAGGGGAATATTAAAGTCATCAAGTTGGGAGGCGATAAAGGCTGAGGTAGGGACAGAGTCAGGTGATGTTATGGGGGTGGAATTAGGTGATCTTTGTGATGGAGTTGAAATGTTGTTGGAAGGTCAGCTTGAGGTCAAATAGTGCAAATGGTCGGGTTCAGTCTGAGACGATGGCCAGGGAGGGAGATAGAGTAGGTGGTGAGGGTACAAAATTTGTGTTAGGGGCCAAAAATTACACCATATCCAGGACTGGATATTGGACAATCAGTTGGATGGAATAGAGGTAGGAGGGGTCAAGAGAGGTGGTGAAAAGGTGGAGCTGGATGTCATCAGAGTACCTGTGGAAGCTGATGTCAAGGAACAGTGTGTAGATGAATCCTTGAGGCACTCTGGTAAGCGCAAGAGGTGGGAAGAGAAGCCATTGCTAGAGATGCTCTGGTTCAGTAATGTATATACAGTAAACTCAACACATTAGTAAATGTGACAATGCAAATACAGTAAAACCCATATATAGCAAACTCAACAATTAATATACAGTAAACTCAGCAACACGTATTTATTATTTGTTTTCAGGATGTAGACAATGCTGACAAGGTTGCATTTATTACCCATTCCTAGTTGCCCTGAGAAGGTGGTGGGTGTGGTGAGCCTTTTCCTTGAACCACTGCAAACTTTGTGGTGATGGTGCCCCCACAATGATGTTAACAGTCCACCCTTCACCTTATGGTGGAGGGAAGGTCACTAATGAAACAGCCGAAGATGCTTCCCTGATGAACTCCTGGGTCTTTGATGACATATAATCAAACAATGAATATATAGTGCCCCAGCAACACAAATGCAGTAAACTCAACAATGCATAGAGTAAACCCATTTATATAAACCAAAAAATGCATATAAAGTAAATGCAACACACATTAAATTCACAATGTATATATAGTAAAGCCAAAAATGCATATGCAGTAAATCCAGCAGCATATGTGCAGTAAATCCTATAAGACATATGTATATAATTACCTGGCTTTAACAACTTAAAAGGGACTTGGCAGCCATTTTGAGTAGGAACTATCACAAACTGAGACCGGAAGAAGCATGTCTGAGGGCATGCCAGCAGGACTAAAAGCCCCCAAGTTTAAAGACTGCTGTATAAAGGTTTTATTGTCCCAAATAAGAGAAAGGAGGGAATAGTTTTTTGGCAGTGAGGCAAGGAGGCTAACCAAAGAACTTAGCAATGGAAGTAATTCAATAACATTACTAAGGCAGACAAGGTAACAGGAGCCAGTCAGACCTGTAACATTGCACTATAAGAAGCACATTTCATATTTGCAGTCAACTTGCCCTCTACTGTGTTAAACACCATCTATAACTTACCATAAATGAGCACAAAATACCATGAGACCCTTCACACTCCCTTTCTTCTCCTGCAAGTGTTCCTTCAGTTTAACATTAAAGTATACTGAAGCTTATGTAGTACTACATTTCCCACACCTAGTATCATACCCATTAAAGAATGATTACTGCCACCTGTGTGCCATTCTAAATGATGCCACGTACAGAGCCTTCACACCATATGCTTTCTTCTAAAAGGAGGAAGTTGCCCATAACCAGTACCAGACAACAGGTAGTGGGACCCTGAGGCTCTGGGCTCTCACTCCATACAAGATGGAAATCCTGGAATTCCTGGGCAGCTATACAGGAGAAGCAGTGGGAGAGGAATTGCCATCTGCAGGTTGGTCCTAACATTCATCTTGTGTACCTTCAGCTCCTGCAGCACATGATATCTGTCATCACAATACATTATGACTGCTTAAGGACATACCATGCACTGAAAATACAAAAGTCATTCAGCTGCTCATTTACCCTCTGCTTACCCTATGACCTTCCATCAGACTCATTGACTAATCTCCCTCGGATTATTTAATGAGCCCGAGGAGAAATCGTAGGGCGACGCATATAACACAGGTGACCAGGAGCAGCTGAGGGTAGAAGATAAGAAGGCGGCTGTGGCTGATAGGAGGGTAAGGAGCCAGCTCTCCTTGGAGGGACGCAGATCCCAGGTGTCCAGCATTTAAAAGAGGATGCTGGAAGAGCATCAAACATATATATAGACAGTGGAGATGATGTCACAGAATGTGCTGCAGATAGTGGCTTTTTTGGAGGAGTCCACTATTTGCATCTGCGGCACCATGATAGACGTATGTATAGCCATGCAGTCAACCCTAAAGCATATATCAACTCACTGATGATCTGAAGCAGAGGCCCTCCCAACAGAGAGCCTAACGACAGTCATGGTTTCTGGCTTGGCAACTGTGACTGCTTCCATAGATGCCGTGGGCACCGAAATGGAAAGGGTTAAAGGCTTAAATTGACACCAATGGGTCTGTTTTCCCACCGATCAGTGACCAAGCAGAGCCAGAGCCCGGAACTAGTAGCTTGGCAGGTGCGCATCCATAATGATGCTATCTCTTAGGGCATGTGTGCCTCCCCGCCAGCCCCTTAGATGCCTGCACACATGGAAGAAAACAGGCTGGGCCAGCTCAACCTTCCAGAAGCACAGGAAACACAGTATGCAGCAAGTGCATCTGCAGCGCAAAGAGGAGGGCCACCTCAGTCCACCAAGGCTGCTGCTGGAAAGCACCAGTCATCCACCTCAGTACTTCCTGCCACTGAGCCTCATTGAGCCCCATATTCTCTGTCACGCCCAGGCGCCTGTGATAGAACTACTGCTCAGGGTAGATCTTGATGTAAGTCCGTCATCTTCTACACTCTGTTGCTTCCAGGTTGCCCTTTCTCCAAATCCTCCCCCTCCACTTAGAGAAACTCAGCAATTGCCCTCTCACCTGTGCTGTAGGACAGAAAACCACTCTGTACTATATCCTCTCTGACTGCTGTGCCAATACCTATAAATCTTCATTGACTCACTCAAGGTCCAGCCTGCATTTAAACACTCACATTTTGAAGAGCGTCTAATACCGTAATTGTGTTTCCTTATTTGACTTTTCACAAGCCCGCAACAAGCATAAAACAGCTTTCCTAGCTAGACACTGGGTAAACCAAAGCCATCATCTTTGGCCCTCACCACAAATTCTGTACCCTTATTGCTGATCCCATCCCCCTCCCCCGGCCACTGTCTCTGGTTGAACCAGACTGTTCGCAACATCGGCATCATATTTGACCCCAAGCTGAGCTTCCAACCCCATATCCTCTCCATAATAAAGACCGCCTAATTGCACCTCCGTAACATCACCCGCCTCCACCCGTCTCAGTCCATCTGCTGCCAAAACTCTCATCCATGCCTTTGTCACCTCCAGATTCGACTATTCTAAAGCTATCCTGGCCAGCCTCCCATTCTCCACTCTGAACTTCAGCTCATCCAAAACTACGTTGCCTGCATCCTAACCTGCACCAAGTCCCACTCATCTATCACTCTTGTACTTGCCGACCTATATTGGCTCCTGGTCTTCCAGCGTTTCCAATTTAAAATTCTTATCCTCATGTTGAAATCCCTTTATGGCCTTACTCCTCCCTATCTCTATAACCTCCTCTAGCCCTACAATTCTCCCACAAACACACCGTTCCACACACTCTAGCCTCCTGTGCAACCCCCCTCTCTTTGCCCAACATCAGCGGCTGTACCTTCAGCCATCTAGGCCCCATGCTCTGGAATTCCCTCCTTAAAATCCAGTTCTTTGACCAAGCTTTTGGTTACCCCTCCTAATATAGGTTTCTTTGGCTCAGCATTCATTTATATCCAATTACATTTCTGTGAAATGCTTTATAAATAAATGATTTTGTTCTACTTCTTTAAGCATTTTCAACTTGGTTCGTGAATCCATTTTTGAAGCAGTAGGAATCCTGAGAATCACCAAATATGGACAGGCATTCCACTAACGCTTTCCCCACAGATTTTGTCACTTTTTACTCACATCTTTTTGCTGAACTTGGGAAGACAGGAATTTTGGCCCCATTGTGACTGTGTGTTATCTAATGTGTGTCCATCATCTTTTGGAGCAGAACAGCAGCAAATGTCCAGCAGCTCACTCCAGAAAAAAACAGACCTATTTCTGACATCTGCATCAGAGGCAGCGTATCCAAAGTGTGCCCTAGTTTCACTTCATTCTATCTGTTAGTGGTAACGATGATTCAGATACAGCCTCTCCCTTCACTTCTTCCTCAATCAAACCGATCACAATTACACTTTACAGGTTAAACTAATTTGATATTACATTTCTAGGTAATGTATTGTCCATCTCCACTATGTCATTTTATTTGCATTGTTGTGCCCTTTGTTAATGATTCCCCCATGCCTTTGTGTTTGTTGTCCTTTTGCCTTTCTGTGCAGATTCAATAAAGGTGTGGAAATGATATGCTTCTTATTTTGAAACTCTATTGGCAGGTTGTGCAATGTCAGTCAGCTGGATGACTAATCCTGTTTACATCAGATGAAGCTTGCATTCGAAACCTCTCCTTGTGATTGAAGTGTTTTGTTTTACCTTAACATGATATCTACAAAATCTCACTTGAAACACATAAAGCTTCTGGCTGTACTGAAGTGTCGATTGCAACTGCGCCCAGCCCCACAGGCTCAGATTCCAGCGTTAATGGGTGACACTTATATCCTCGGCTTCTACTCAAGCGTTATCACAGTCCTTTTTTAAAATCTCATAGACAATCCTATCTATCATAGTCCAATTTTTTTTCCAATCGACTTTCCTACTGGGTTTACAGATTACAGAGGTGGATGAGGGGAAGGTCTTGTCTCTTTGATCAAGTACACTTCATGTGGCTCTGTTCCATCCACCTGAGGCTCCTAACTTGTGTCAATGGGCCAGATTTCCAAACTAAAAACTCACTCTTTTGACTTAATTCCACTTTTTTGCCAGAAAAACATTGCTTAAAAGGTTTTTGCCAATTTGTTTTGATTCTAAGCCCAAATGATTTCTAAACAACATTGTTACAATGTCTGTATATGGGGTGAGCACACTGCAATGAAAATCTAGCCCTCTCAATGCTCCCGAGAGTCAGGGTCATGAGTTTGGAATCTAACCCTTCTGATAATCAAACACACGAGTTTACGATCTAACCCCCGATAATCAAACATACAAGTTTGAGATCTAACCCCCCCGATAATCAATCACAGTTCGGCTTTAGTTGTACAAAGCCATGGTCAGCCCTCATCTGGAGTACTGTGTTTAGTTTTGGACACCAAACCTCAGGAAAGATATATTGGCCTTGGAGGGGGTAGCGCAGAGTCACCAGAAGGATACCAGGGCTTAAATGGTTAAATTTGAGGACAGGTTGCATAAACTTGGCTTGTATTCCCTTGAGTTTAGAGGGCTGATTAGTTAAAGCATTAAAGGCCCATTATTACAGGAGAATTGTGATTGACTTTTATTGTTTGTTAACGATAATGAAATGACATTATCCGGAATCACACTTTTCAAATCTACATGTTCCATTGATTTTCCTCACAGGTTGTAATTTACATGAAAAATGGCCATCTCCCCCCTCCCCTTTTTTTTGAACAGAGGAAAATGTGGCCCCATTCATGTAAGACCATAACCATTTAAAGAGCTTGGTGAATCCCAATCTGACTCCGAATGGGAAACACCAGGAAAGCGATGCGTCATTTTTCTCACGTCAATCTGATGTTTCCATTTCCCATATCAGCCATTCTTGTGGCCTGAGATAACCAACCTAAGACCAAAGTAAAGGCACTTTTTGGCAGTGGGTCCACACCCACTGGAAACCTGAAGGACACTGCCATAAACTCATTTCACAACGAAAACTACAACCACAAGGCAGACAAAGCTTTCAACCCAGCAGCCTGGGCTGTGTTTGAACAAAAGGGTCAGAGTGACAAGACTACTGTGTATTTAATCATAATGCCATTTGTTACTCTTCTACCACCCAACAACAAAATAAATTTGATATTAATACCAAAATGAATGAAGAGCCTCCACTGATGGAAAGGTTTCAGGTGTCTCTGGGATTTGTTTTCAGGGGACTTGAACTGTGGCATTCACGAACCCAGTCCCACTGGAACTGTCACTTGTACAGGGCAGCCAATGCTCAGTTCCAAGGCACAAAGGGGATGAAGATCTGTGATGCCAGGTCTCCGCTCCCTTTAAGTTGCACAGGGATTTCCTGGGGAATCCCCATGGAGTGCTTGCACATGGAGGATCTGAACGGGGCCTAGGCACCATCGAGAGGCAAGTCTTTTCCATCCAACGAGGAGTGGAGCTGGGGTTTTTGGAAAGGCCTGCAGCAGCGGCTGGACCTCCTCTCCTGTTTACATGTGCAAGGTCTTGCAAAGGGGCGGGCTTACACCGGATGAATTATTGGGGTCACGTCCAGTACCTGGATTCAGGTCAGGTCAGGCAGAGTGCCCTCCTGAGCAGCACACAAGCAGAGAGGGGAGGTGGTGGGGGGGGGGAATGAAAATCAGAGCCTTGCTTTCCAATAGAGAGTTCTTATGAAGGACTCTGACTGAACTGAATGGATCATCTTGTAAGGCAATAGATTTTCTGATCAGTTATACCCAATTGTCAGGCGTTAAGTGTGTGTAACTGATCCGTAAAAGAGGCAGATCTCTTACCCAGATCTCTGCCCATTTAGTGCATCACAGAAATTTTCAGTTGTAAGTGTGATGTGTGATGGGACTGAAAGAGGCAGGGCCTTAATTTTCATATGGAGACAAAGTCCTGACAGCATGATTTAGATGTCTACACAATTTCCTGGCTCTGCCAGCTGAATATCACATGCTCTCGCCCATCTATAGAAGATAACCAGGGCTGCTAGAATATGGAATTGGATTTCCTCAGCCAGCATGGGACATGCTGGCAAGCCCATATTTTTCACCTATCCCTAATTTCCCTGACAATGTGACAGTGGCCCTCCTTCTTGAACTGCTGCAGTCTTTATGCTGTTGGTACTCCGACAGCGGTATTAGGTAGGGAATTCCAGGATACAGATTCTGCAATGATGAAGGAACAGCAACATATGCCCAAGTCAGGATGGTGTATAACGTGGAGGGGAACTTGATGGTCTTCCCATACTACTATTTGTCCTTTTTGATGACAGAAATCAGAGGGTGGGGCTGGGAAGTTTTTTTTTTATTCGTTCATGGGTTGTGGGCATCGCTGGCGAGGCCAGCATTTATTGCCCATCCGTAATTGCCCTAGAGAAGATGGTGGTGAGCCACCTTCTTGAACCGCTGCAGTCCGTGTGGTGAAGGTTCTCCCACAGTGCTGTTAGGAAGGGAGTTCCAGGATTTTGACCCAGCAACGATGAAGGAACGGCGATATATTTCCAAGTCGGGATGGTGTGTGACTTGGAGGGGAACGTGCAGGTGGTGTTGTTCCCATGTGCCTGCTGCCCTTTCCTTCTAGGTGGTAGAGGTCGCGGGTTTGGGAGGTGCTGTCAAAGAAGCCTTGGCGAGTTGCTGCAGTGCATCCTGTGGATGGTACACACTGCAGCCACAGTGCGCCGGTGGTGATGAGAGTGAATTTTTAGGGTGGTGGATGGGGTGCCAATCAAGCGGACTGCTTTGTCCTGGATGGTGTCGTGCTTCTTGAGTGTTGTTGGAGCTGCACTCATCGAGGCAAGTGGAGAGTATTCCATCACACTCCTGACTTGTACCTTGTAGATGGTGGAAAGGCTTTGGGGAGTCAGGAGGGGAGTCACTCACCGCAGAATACCCAGCCTCTGACCTGCTCTTATAACACAGTATTTATGTGGCTGGTCCAGTTAAGTTTCTGGTCAATGGTGACCCCCCAGGATATTGATGGTGGGGGATTTGGCGATGGTAATGCCGTTGAATGTCAAGGAGAGGTGGTTAGACTGTCTCTTGTTGGAGATGGTCATTGCCTGGCACTTGTCTGGCGCGAATGTTACTTGCCACTTATCAGCCCAAGCCTGGATGTTGTCCAGGTCTTGCTGCATGCGGGCACGGACTGCTTCATTATCTGAGGGGTTGCGAATGCAACTGAACAGTGTGCAATCATCAGCGAACATCACCATTTCTGACCTTATGATGGAGGGAAGGTCATTGATGAAGCAGCTGAGGATGGTTGGGACGAGGACACTGCCCTGAGGAACTCCTGCAGCAATGCCCTGGGGTTGAGATGATTGGCAGTTGAAGCAACCTTGATGTGTTGCTGCAGCGTATCCTATAGATCATAAATACAGCTAGCCACGGTGGATGGGGTGGATATTGAGTCCAGTGGCAGTGACACCAATCAAGCGAACTGTTCTGACCTGGACTGTGTCAAACATCTTGAGCGTTGTTGCAGCTGCACCCACCCAGGCAACTGGTGAGTATTCCATCATGCTCCTGAATTCAGCCTTGTAGATAAGGGAGAGGCTTTGACAAATGTGAGTCCCCTCTTTCTTTTCAAATAAATATCCAATTCTGTTTAAAATTATGTAGTCGCTGCCTCAATAGTCACTTGTGGCAAAGTATTCCACGTTCTAGTAACCCTCCATGTCAACATATTTCTTCAATTTCCCCCTTCGTTCTACTGTTGATAATTTTCAGTCTATGGCCCCTTGTTACCAATTCACCAAACAGTGGAAAGATTTTCTCACTATTTACCCTCTCAAATCTTTCATGATTTTGAAACCATTATTAGATCCTCCCTGAACCTTCTCTGTTCTAGTCAAAAAAGCCCCAGTTTTTCAAGCCTTGCTCTATGACTATCACCCTTCACTCCTGGTATCTTTCTACTGAATCTTCACTATATCCTTTCCATGACTTCAAAAACCTTCCTATAATGGAGTGTCCAAAGCTGCACTTAATACTCCAACTGTGGCCTAGTCAATGTTTAATACAAATTCAACATTACTTCTTTGCTTTTGTATTCAATGCCACTATGTATAAATCCTACATATAAAATGCAACAAAGTCCTATTTGATTTTTTTTTAAAAACGGTGCTTCCTGCATTCCCATCTTCAAAAGATATTTGCACTCCTAAATCTCTGTTCTTCCATTCTTTTAAAAATCCTAGTTTTTGGGAAAGAAGTAGCAGGCAAAAATGAAGTGAAAGGAAATCCAATATAGAGGCACAAAACGGAGCAAGTGATGGAGCAGGCGCTGCACCCAACCCCATTTGATGGCTGGCCAGGTGGGCATGCTGCTGTTTGAGACGGAGGCATGCTGGAAGTGCTTTGAATCTGTCAATTGTTCGAATGGCTAGATTAGTGATGTGTACTGCACACTCCACAATTTTGCTCTGCATGACACAGAAAAGGAAGGTCGTGGAAGGCAACAGGGGAAGAAGGCAACCGTTTAACATGGTCTCCCCTGCCTAGCCCAGACTTCCCACCATTCCCACTATCCTCAGCATTAGCATCCAAACACACAGCTCCCATTCCTCATCTCGCAACACAGTTTTTCTTGCAGGTTTGAAGTGGCTAAGGAAATATCAACTTCATTAAAACAGAATAATATCTCCTGGTGTGCTAAATATGATTACTTCAAAATTGATATTACTGTGTGCTTTTCTGACTACGTCTAATCAGAAGCTTCCTTTAAGTGTTACCTGGGACCAGAGTATCCTGAGAAAAGCTAGGGATGAAATATCGGAGGCTTTGGTTCAAATCTTCCAAAATTCCCTGGAAAGGAAAATTGTTCCCAGATGGCTGGAGGGTGACAAATGCGAGTCCCCTCTTCAAAAAAGATGGGGATAATTATAGAAAATGATAGACCAGTTAGTCTTACTCGAGCTGTTGGTAAACCATTAGGCCCCGAAATTCAGATTGTTTGGCAGAGCATAAATACAAAGGGCTCAATTTTCAAATGCAAATCCGGGTGCGAGGTGGGCGCAAAGAAAAAAATCGCAAAAATTCAGAGCGGGGACGAATCCCGGCTCCAACCCGCTGACTTCCAAGTTTCACACAGACACATCTGGATGTGCGCACGATTCCCAAACTCCGAAGTCCCGTCGGCAATTGAATCTGGCGGGACGATATTTAAACAAGCAAATGTACCTCATTGGAGGTACTTAAGATACTTTATCTCTTACATATTGGCCACTTAAAACAATTTTAAAAACTTACCTGGGCAGCTTTCCCATGGCGTCTGATGCAAGCCGGCTCAATGAAAAATAAAGTAATTAAATGAAATAAAATAACATTTCACAATGTAAAAAAATAAATAAAGCTACCTTTCAAACGATATCATCTGCAACCCCCTGCTCTGATGTCTGATGTCTGCTCCCCCCCCCCCGGACCATGTCGCTCCAATGTCCCCCCACCCACTCCGATCTTTGTCTCCCCCCCCCGCAACCATTCTCTCTTGCAATGGCCAATGAGGCCTCTCTTTCTCTCCGCCCAGCCCCCGCTTGGAGTTGTAGTTCCTGTCGGCAGCCAGCCTGTCAATCAGGGTGGCTGCCAGGCGCCAAACCTGGAAGAGGCTTCAATTGGCCTCATTAGGGTTGCGATCGCAACCCGCCTCGTTGCCTTCTGGGTTTGGCGCCCGCAAATCACCCCCCCACCTCCGCTGCCATCCCGCCGCCCTTTGAAAATTGGCCCCAAAGGATTTATCTGGATGGGGTAGAATTTGGGGAGGAGAGAGAATCTGACGGATTAACACCTTATTTGAGTTATGCCCTAATTTCCACTGGAGGTGAGGGAGGGTGTAAATTCAGCTAAGGTGCACCCATTCAAATGATGGGTTTAGATCAGGATGACAGCATCAGTCCTAAATTCCACCAGTTATGCTGATCTATCTTATGTTACTATAAAACAGGAGTAACTTTGACCAGCAGCTGAGGAAAGCTGATACTGGGATCTTAAAGGTGAATTATTGTGTTTCACTGTGCTGTTAGATAGAGCCTCATAACTTTGGATTGTTCTTTCATCAAATTGTTTTTGCTCTTTATTTTGGCAGCTCCTAGCTTCGTTTGGAAGTGTCTTTCAGACTGTTTCTTGCTTGGAAAACTTCCCTAAAATGAAGGCAAGGGCTGCAAATTTATTTATCTCCATGGGGCATTCCCACCTTTATCATTTATATTTTGGAGGAGGAGGCAACCCAGGCTCGGAGGGCTGCACTGCAGGAGATCCAGAACCCCCTACTGATACTCAACCATCAAGGTGTACAGTCCCAGATCATTCCTCAAAGTATCGATGGAGTTATGTGTCAGAATGCCTCTGTTCTGTGGGGACTGTGCAGAAGTTGCTGGAGCTGTCATTTGCTATAGAATGCTTTGCAGCAATATGGGGGGGTGGTCCAGCATTATGCCAGTTTTAAGTGGGGACAAGATTTCCAGGTTTCTGTTACGCACATGTATCCAAATGCACCTGGGTTAAACCCGGAAGTGGACACATTGGAGCCAGGATGCGGTCCTGCTCCAGAAGCCAACCATCTTTACTGCCCACCCGCCCTCAACCCACCCGTTCTTGACATTTAAAATTACCCCCTGACTCTCAGACACAACTTAGTAAACCCAGACTGTCAGTATGAAATGCTGCAGTTAGTTTAGGAATTGAACCTGGAAAATGTTGTTGTGTGTGATTTAAGTTGCCAGCCTTGACTCAGTAATCACCTCTCAGTTAGAATGTAGTGGCTTCAAGCCCCACTCCAGGACTTAAGCCCATAATCGAGGCTGACACTTTAGTCCAGTACTGAGGGAGCGCTGCACTAGCACAGGTGCCATCTTTTGGAAGAGATGTGAAACCATGACTCGGTAAGGTGGATGCAATAGATCCTGTAGCACTTTATTGAAGAAAAACAGGAGAGTTCGCCTGGTGGCTCAATTAACATTCTTCCCTCAACCAAAACCACCAACAGATTAACAATTCATTGATCTCATTGCTGTTCATGGGACCTTGCTATGTGAAGATTGACCGGCCTGTTTGCCCATAACAACAGTGACTATGGCCCCGATATTACAATGGAGGCGGGATGGGAGCTATGGGGTGGGTGGTGGTGAATGAGTGTGTGGGTAACCCGACCAATAAGAAATGTCCGTTTCCCATGCAATCGCAATTGAATTGGTGCCACTTAACGTGGCTTCCGGATTTGACGTCTGAAAGCTGCGCAGTGGGCGGACTGCGCACCCGTATCACAGGCTGTCAGCTGGAGGAGCTCTATTTAAAGGGCCATTGCTCCAAAGGCTTTTGCTGGAGCAAAGGCCCACAAACCACAATGGAGCAGCACAGGGGCAAGGCTGCTCCAAGGTTCAACGATGCCTCATTCCAGGTGCTACTGGACAGGGTGAGAAGGAGGAGGGAAGTGTTTTACCCCACGGACGGGAGGAAGTGTCCTGCCTCTGCCCCCAAGAAGGCCTGGCTCGAGGTGGCAGATGAAGTGACCAGCAGCAGCAACATCTCCCGCACCTGGATCCAGTGCAGGAAGTGTTTCAATGACCTAACTAGGTCAGCCAAAGTGAGTACACTTACCGATTCTCCTACATTCCGTGGTGCACATCACACCACCCCTCCCCCCAACTCATTCTGTACTGCCAAGACTACTCCATCACATCACTCCTCACACCCACTTATGGCTCATCCTCAACTTACCTGCACTATCTCACCTCCCCACAACCACTCACCCCAATCCTCATCCAATGTGATGGCTCTGTCTCATACTCACCTTCTGATGCACCTCTTTCACGGTCAGCCACACCCAAAGCAATGCATTCATCGGTTGGCCACTTCATCACTCACTCAGATGTCTGTTCTTTCTCTCCTTCTAGAAGAGAGCGCAAAATGCATACGAGAGGGCGAGGACAGGAGGGAGGGGGGGGGTCACAACAAGTAGTGGTCCTCACAGTCGCAGAGCAGGAGGCACTGGAGATCAGCCGCACCCTCGAGTGCCTGTCTGTCGGGGACGGCAGAGACTGGCACCCCACAAACGTCTGGTGACACAACTTTAACATTCATCACACACAATATGAATGTTAACAATGCTTGCCATCTTCAGCACCTCAGTATGCTCATTGCAACATGACATATCTGTGATGATGCTTAATATTGCCTTCTGTTCTCTTAGAAGGCCTTCAACGACCGCAGTGATGGCAGAGGGCGATTCCTCAGAGGACTTGCCGGCCTGAGGGTGCACCATCACATCTTAGCGAGCCATCCATCAGCGCAGATACTCACACCTCGGTGGGTCCTAGTAGTCAGTTAGTTGGGTTGACACCTGGCGAGTCACCACACCCAAGTGAGCTCGAGCAGACACTGGTGGCAGGGGCAGCTGTGGAGTGTCTGCGTTGGTGGGAGCACTCCTCTCCAGGCTCTGCTCAGCTGGACGCAGATGCTGAATCCCAGGGGCCATCCTTTAAAAGGAGAACGATCGAGTGACAGCAGCACATTTGCGAGGTAGTGCCGAGGGATGGAGGAGTCCAACTCCTGCATTAGTGGAATGGTGGCACAGGTACAGGAGGGAATCTCTGAGATGCTGTCACAGGGATGTGAGCAACAGTCTGAGATAGTGTCACAGGTAAGTGCGGGAATGTCTGCGATGGAGACAATAATTTGAGCTTCGAGCACGGCTCACAAATGAGTCCATTCGGGCCCTGACAATGGCCGCTCGGACTCAGGGTGAACAACATTCTGCCGCCTTAAACAGGCTGACAGATACTTTAGAAGTAGCCTTCCAACGCATCACACATCGGACTCTTCCATTACCAGCCCTAGGTATGTCCTGTCCCACCGGCAGAACAGACCCACCAGAGGTGGCGGTGGTACAGTGATATACAGTCAGGAGGGAGTGGCCCTGGAAGTCCTCAACATTCCTTCCAGACCTCATGAAATCTCATGGCATCAGGTCAAACATGGGCAAGGAAACCTCCTACTGATTACCACCTACCGCCCTCCCTCAGCTGATGAATCAGTCCTCCTCCATGTTGAGCACCACTTGGTGGAATCACTGAGAGTAGCAAGGGCACAGAATGTACTCTGGGTGGGGGACTTCAATGTCCGTCACCAAGAGTGGACTGGTAGCACCACTACTGACCCAGCTGGCTGAAGGACATAGCTGCCAGACTGGGCCTGCGGCAGCGAACCAACACGAGGGAAGATTCTACTTGACCTCGTCCTCACCAATCTACCTGTCGTAGATGCATCTGTCCATGACAGCATTGGTAGGAGTGACACAGTCCTTGTGGAAACAAAGTCCCGTCTTCACACTGAGGACGTGTTGTGTGGCACTACCACCGTGCTAAATGGGATAGATTCAGAACAGATCTGGCAGCTCAAAACTGGGCATCCATGAGGCACTGTGGGCCATCATCAGCAGCAGAACTGTATTCCAGCATAATCTGTAACCTCATGGCCCAGCATATTCCTCACTCTACCATTACCAACAAGCCAGGGGATCAACCCTGGTACAATGAGGAGTGTAGAAGAGCATGCCAGGAGCAGCACCAGGCGTATAAAAAAAATCAGGTGCCAACCTGGTGCAGCTACAGGACTACATGCATGCTAAACAGCAGAAGCAACATGCTATAGACAGACCTAAGTGATTCCATAACCAACGGATCAGATCAAAGCTCTGCAGTCCTGCCACATCCAGTCGTGAATGGTGGTGGACAATTAAACAACTAACGGGAGGATGAGGCTCCGTGAACATCCCCATCCTCAATGATGGCAGAGTCCAGCATGTGAGTGCAAAAGACAAGGCTGAAGCATTTGCAACCATCTTCAGCCAGAAGTGCCGAGTGGATGATCCATCTCGGCCTCCTTCCGATATCCCCACCACGACAGAAGGCAGTCTTTGGCCAATTCAATTCACTCCACATGATTTCAAGAAACGGCGAAGTGCACTGGATACAGCAAAGGCTATGGGCCCTGACAACATCCCGGCTGTAGTGCTGAAGACTTGTGTTCCAGAACTAGCCGTGCCTCTAGCCAAACTGTTCCAGTACAGCTACAACACTGGCATCTACCCGACAATGTGGAAAATTGCCCAGGTATGTCCCGTCCACAAAAATCAGGACAAATCCAATCCGGCCAATTACCGCCCCATCAGCTACTCTCAATCATCAGCAAAGTGATGGAAGGTGTCGCCGACAGTGCTATCAAGCGGCACTTACTCACCAATAACCTGCTCACCGATGCTCAGTTTGGATACTGCCAGGACCACTCAGCTCCAGACCTCATTGCAGCCTTGGTCCAAACATGGGCAAAAGAGCTGAATTCCAGAGGTGAGGTGAGAGTGACTGCCCTTGACATCAAGGCAGCATTTGACCGAGTGTAGCACCAAGGGGCCCTTGTAAAATTGAAGTCAATTGGAATCAGAGGAAAACTCTCCAGTGGCTTGAGTCATACCTAGTACAAAGGAAGATGGTAGTGGTTGTTGGAGGCCAATCATCTCAGCCCCAGGACATTGCTGCAGGAGTTCCTCAGGGCAGTGTCCTAGGCCCAACCATCTTCAGCTGCTTCTCAATGACCTTCCCTCCATCATAAGGTCAGAAATGGGGATGCTCGTTGATGATTGCACAGTGTTCAGTTCCATTTGCAGCCCCCCAGAAAATGAAGTAGTCTGTGCCCGCATGCAGCCAGACCTGGACAACATCAAGGCTTGGCCTGATAAGTGGCAAGTAACATTCACGCCAGACAAGTGCCAGGCAATGACCATCTCCAACAAGAGAGAGTCTAACCACATCCCCTTGACATTCAAAGGCTTTACCCCGAATCCCCCACCATCAACATCCTGGAGGTCACCATTGATCAAAAACTTAACTGGACCAGCCATATAAATACTGTGGCTACAAGAGGTCAGAGGCTGAGTATTCTGTGGCGACTGACTCACCTCCTGACTCCCCAAAGCCTTTCCACCATCTACAAGGCACAAGTCAGGAATGTGATGGAATACTCTCCACTTGCCTGGATGAGTGCAGCTCCAACAACACTTAAGAAGCTCGACACCATCCTGGACAAAGCAACCCGCTTGATTGGCACCCCATCCACCACCCTAAACATTCACTCCCTTCACCACCAGCACAAAATCCTGGAACTCCCTACCTAACAGCATTGTGGGAGAACCTTCAACAAACGGACTGCAGCGGTTGAAGAAGGCGGCTCATCACCACCTTCTCGAGGGCAATAAGGGATGGGCAATAAATGCTGGCCTTGCCAGCGACGCCTACATCCCATAAACGAATTAAAAAATGCCCCTGCCCATGGGTTCCTCTCCTCCTCAATGTGGGTGGCAGATGTGGATGGGGCCTCTTCAAGCGGCATCCCTCTCTGTTGTGCCATGTTGTGCAGGGCACAACACATTACTATAATGCGTCCCACTGTCTGGTGCGTATTGAAGCGCTTCCCAGAATGATCAAGGCACCTAAATCGCATCTTGAGCACCCCTATTGCATACTCAACTGTAGACCTGGTGGCAACGTGGCTGTCGTTATATCGACCCTGTTGCTCGATGATGGGGTTCCTCAGAGGTGTCATGAGCCACGTGTGCAGGGGGTATCCCTTGTCCCCAAGGATCCAGCCCTTAATGGTGTTCGGTGCGTGGAAGAGGGGCGGGATGTTGGATTTCCTCAGAATGAAGGAATCCTGGCAGCTGCCAGGGAATCTGGCGCACACATGAAGGAATCTTTTGCGATGGTCACAAACAACCTGAGTGTTGATGGAATGATACCCCTTTCTGTTGATGTATAGTCCTCGTTCGTGTAGAGGTGCTTGTATTGCCAAATGGGTGCAATCGATTGCACCCTGCAAGCGTGGGAAGCCAGCCACAGAGTGGAATCCCACTGCCCTCTCCGTCTGGCTGAGGTCGTCTGTGTGGAAGTTGACGTATTGCGAGGCTCTGCGAAACAAGCCGTCGGTGACCTGCCTTATGCACTTGTGTGCAGACGACTGAGAGACTCCGGCAATACCCTGGAATGATCAGGAGGCGAAGAAGTTGAGGGCAGTGGTGACTTTGACTGCGACGGGTAATAAGATGCTGCTCAGCCCAGGCGGCAGCAGCTCAGCATGAAGGAGGCTGCAGATGTCTGCAACTACCTGGTGACTCACTCTGAGCCTCCGTTTACACTGCTCCTTAGAGAGGTCCAGGAAGCTGAGCCTTGGTCTGTAGACCCTGTGGCAAGAGTAGTGCCTCCTGCAACGTCGCTCTCTTTGTTGTTGCCCTCTGTGCTCTTGTGCAGGTGCCTGTGGCGCAGCGCTGTGTTGTGGAGCTACAAGTGGCGGAAGTGCACACCGTGCCTGGCGAGGCTGGTGATGTTGCTCGTCCTCGGATGTTGTGGCAAATGCAGCCATAGCAGCCCCCATCCTGATGGTATGAGTTTGAGGGGGTCCGAAAAGTTGTTAAAGATGTGCGAACAGAAAAATTGTGAGTGAAAAGTAAGAATTTTCAGTGAAAGCACAAAGATCTTGAAGCCAAACGTTTGTGCGAAAGAACTGAGTGCCCCGCAACAAGAACTCACCTTTTATCCCCATCTATCAAACAAACATTTAATGTCCAACTGGCTGCTGGACGTGTGTGGAACGTGGAACATGGAACACGTGTGGTGGAACATGGAGTGTTTACCACAGCACGGGAAACACGCTGAGGATGTTTAAAAATCGAACTCCTGCCTTAATGTGGACAAAATGAAGTACTTCAAGTATCTAAATAAGTCTCTTAACTATCATCTCACCGGCTTTAATTGCCAGTGGGACTCCCGCATTCGGGAGGCGCACGTGCACCCAGACGTGTCAGTGGGGAACCCAGAAATCTGCGGGTTGGAGCCAGGTTCCGAACTCACTCGGGATTTCCGCGGTTTTCAGAGTCCCCCTGCTCCCAATACACCAGCTACTTCACTGGAAAAATCGAGCCCTTTACTTCAAAAGTAATTCATTGGCTGTGAAGCAGTTTGGGATGATAAAGGTGCTATACAAATGCAAGTTATTTCTTTCATTTCTACTGTAGGCACTGTATTTACCCACTGAAATGCTAACATTTCTTGAAGTATATTTTTATAGATTCACCACTATTAAATAAATCAGCTGTATTGGGTTAGAGGGTTAAAGAATAATATTCAGAAAAAGGTTACCAAGCAATGCTATTTAGAAAGTCCTTACTTTGCAGTATCTTTACAGAGAGTGATTTTCAACTGCTGACCAGACCATTCATGCTGGAAAATGGAGCGGCCAGCAGTTGAAATTGTTCACCACAGTGGCCTGATGCCCAGGCAAGCTCACAAATTGGAGGCCAACACCCCCACCCAAAACAGCCAAGAGCCTACTTGACTACACAAATCAGGGTACTACTCCATTTGTAGATGCCCATTTGTGATATTCAGTATTAATGGGTGGAGTGTTCGCCGTGCACATTCACCCGTTGGTTCTAGGCCTTCGACAGCCTAACCAGTGGTCCTTAAAGGGACCACAGGCGTTCACTCACAAAACAGCCACTAAAGTTTTTCTGTGTATTTTTGTGGGGCCTGGAGGACTGGTCCCGCATAAATAATATGCCCTGTTGCTTGTCACACAATGCGCCCTCCCTCTCTCTAGAGTGCTTTGCAGAGTCACCCACCCCCTTTTACAATATTTTTCCAGCTCGGTTCCATTATAGAGCCACCAGAATCCCTCCCCAGGGTCAACCCACTAGCCCTCATTGAGCCCAAATGAGCCTGAACTTGGAAACGGTTCAGGCCTCATGCTATTGGTATCACGTGGTCAGTGCAATCACTCCACCCACCGTCCCCACATGGGTGAATGTTGAAAATTGCACCCAATATCTTTACATTGCAATCAAATTTAATATAGCCCCATCAGGGTCAAAGGTTACTCGCTAGGTTCAAAGATTACTCACTTCCCTTTTTTGTGATTTGCAGAGCAATATAGACCAAATTAACGCACACAGTGGGAAGAATTTTTCACTTACCAGTCTGCTGCACACAAACTCCTTACAGGGCACAAGAGTCCAACTCCACACATATCTGCAAGCATAATGTGGACTTCTCGGGGCGGGGGGCGACCTCGGGAGAGAAGCGCTAGTTGTCGTCAGCCAGCACTGATAACAGGGTCGGAACCCGCGAAACGCTGGCGCTTGGCACCGTATGCCCTTTATGCTTTCTTTTACATTCTTGACAGTCTCTCCCAGTGCCTAATTCTGGCTTCACATTCCCGATGGGGAGTCTCCCCCGGTCTTCTTGTCATTGTGTTTTCTTTTGCATTTGAGAAGACTATTGATGTAATAAAAGTTGCATGTGGCTTTATCTTGAAGTGCATCCAAGCTCTTCTACACATTCAAAGCTACATAAGGACTTGTGGTTTGACGAGGGATCAACTGGGTATGCTGCTGTGAGGAAATGGCTGACAGTATCAGCATGTATTGCATTGCTGTTTAAATGCAGAGTTATCACTCTGCATTGAGTAAAGACAGAAAGCTTAAAATTTCTCAGCATTGCACCATAGCAAAACTGGTGTATCATCCAGGTACTCGTACACTAAACCTTTTTGTATTTGCTGTTCCATACAAGAAGCATTCTTGTTTTCTTACTGTGCTCTTTCAAAATTTTGTTTAGCCACTTAGTTCTTTCCCAAATCTGCTTTGGCACAAACATGCCTGAAATCCATTCCAAGTTGTATATTTTTTTCCAATAAAACTACAATTTACCCCAAAAAAAAAAGGAGTCTCCCCCGGCGCGAGCGCTCGTCCGAAATTCCGACACCTGTGTCGCGCGCGCGATTCTGACCGACAGTTAATTTAAACGGCCAGAAAATCGCGCGCCGCCGCCGCCGCCGCATGGGACCATATTTCCGGTACGTGCTCGCAGCAGGTGGGGTGAGCGAGGTAAGAGTGCAAAGACTGAAAATGACCGCTGTGGTGTTTTTTTTTTGAATCTATAGAGCTGTGAGTTTCCGCTCAGTCTGCAGATAGACAGCATAGGACAGGAGTTCCGATATACGGTCACCGACCAGGACAAAGATAAAGGTGTCATATTCTGTGCCTGACTGACACTTCACAGCTCATGTTGCTGCTTGACCAACTTCGACACAGAAATGAGGAGAAAGAAGAAATCATTTTAAGAAAGTCTGAGTCAGACTAAGGATTTCCGTTCTACAATAATCGCCCATGTACTTTGCACTTGGGGCACTCAACTTGTCCTGTATTTTTTTTTTATCCGTTCACGGGATGTGGGCGTCGCTGGCAAGGCCGGCATTTATTGCCCATCCCTAATTGCCCTCGAGAAGGTGGTGATGAGCCGCCTTCTTGAACCGCTGCAGTCCGTGTGGTGACGGTTCTCCCACAGTGCTGTTAGGAAGCGAGTTCCAGGATTTTGACCCAGCGGCGATGAAGGAACGGCGATATATTTCCAAGTCGGGATGGTGTGTGACTTGGAGGGGAACGTGCAGGTGGTGTTGTTCCCATGCGCCTGCTGCCCTTGTCCTTCTAGGTGGTAGAGGTCGCGGGTTTGGGAGGTGCTGTCGAAGAAGCCTTGGCGAGTTGCTGCAGTGCATCCTGTGGATGGTGCACACTGCAGCCACAGTGCGCCGGTGGTGAAGGGAGTGAATGTTTAGGGTGGTGGATGGGGTGCCAATCAAGCGGGCTGCTTTATCTTGGATGGTGTCGAGCTTCTTGAGTGTTGTTGGAGCTGCACTCATCCAGGCAAGTGGAGAGTATTCCATCACACTCCTGACTTGTGCCTTGTAGATGGTGGAAAGGCTTTGGGGAGTCAGGAGGTGAGTCACTCGCCGCAGAATACCCAGCCTCTGAGCTGCTCTTGTAGCCACAGTATTTATATGGCTGGTCCAGTTAAGTTTCTGGTCAATGGTGACCCCCAGGATGTTGATGGTGGGGGATTCGGCGATGGTAATGCCGTTGAATGTCAAGGGGAGGTGGTTAGACTCTCTCTTGTTGGAGATGGTCATTGCCTGGCACTTATCTGGCGCGAATGTTACTTGCCACTTATCAGCCCAAGCCTGGATGTTGTCCAGGTCTTGCTGCATGCGGGCTCGGACTGCTTCATTATCTGAGGGGTTGCGAATGGAACTGAACACTGTGCAGTCATCAGCGAACATCCCCATTTCTGACCTTATGATGGAGGGAAGGTCATTGATGAAGCAGCTGAAGATGGTTGGGCCTAGGACACTGCCCTGAGGAACTCCTGCAGCAATGCCCTGGGGCTGAGATGATTGGCCTCCAACAACCACTACCATCTTCCTTTGTGCTAGGTATGACTCCAGCCACTGGAGAGTTTTCCCCCTGATTCCCATTGACTTCAATTTTACTAGGGCTCCTTGGTGCCACACTCGGTCAAATGCTGCCTTGATGTCAAGGGCAGTCACTCTCACCTCACCTCTGGAATTCAGCTCTTTTGTCCATGTTTGGACCAAGGCTGTAATGAGGTCTGGAGCCGAGTGGTCCTGGCGGAACCCAAACTGAGCATCGGTGAGCAGGTTATTGGTGAGTAAGTGCCGCTTGATAGCACTGTCGACGACACCTTCCATCACTTTGCTGATGATTGAGAGTAGACTGATGGGGCGGTAATTGGCCAGATTGGATTTGTCCTGCTTTTTGTGGACAGGACATACCTGGGCAATTTTCCACATTGTCGGGTGGATGCCAGTGTTGTAGCTGTACTGGAACAGCTTGGCTAGAGGCGCAGCTAGTTCTGGAGCACAAGTCTTCAGCACTACAGCTGGGATGTTGTCAGGGCCCATAGCCTTTGCTGTATCCAGTGCACTCAGCCGTTTCTTGATATCACGTGGAGTGAATCGAATTGGCCGAAGACTGGCTTCCGTGATGGTGGGTATATCGGGAGGAGGCTGAGATGGATTATCCACTCGGCACTTCTGGCTGAAGATGGTTGCAAACGCTTCAGCCTTGTCTTTTGCACTCACGTGCTGGACTCCGCCATCATTGAGAATGGGGATGTTTGCAGAGCCTCCTCCTCCCGTTAGTTGTTTAATTGTCCACCACCATTCACGACTGGATGTGGCAGGACTGCAGAGCTTTGATCTGATCCGTTGGTTGTGGAATCGCTTAGCTCTGTCTATAGCATGTTGCTTCCGCTGTTTAGCATGCATGTAGTCCTGAGTTGTAGCTTCACCAGGTTGGCACCTCATTTTTAGGTACGCCTGGTGCTGCTCCTGGCATGCTCTTCTACACTCCTCATTGAACCAGGGTTGATCCCCTGGCTTGTTGGTAATGGTAGAGTGAGGAATATGCCGGGCCATGAGGTTACAGATTGTGCTGGAATACAATTCTGCTGCTGCTAATGGCCCACAGCGCCTCATGGATGCCCAGTTTTGAGCTGCTAGATCTGTTCTGAATCTATCCCATTTAGCACGGTGGTAGTGCCACACAACACGTTGGATGGTGTCCTCAGTGCGAAGACGGGATTTCATCTCCACGAGGACTGTGTGGTGGTCACTCCTACCAATACTGTCATGGACAGATGCATTTGCGACAGGTAGATTGGTGAGGACGAGGTCAAGTGAGTTTTTCCCTCGTGTTGGTTCGCTCACCACCTGCCGCAGGCCCAGTCTAGCAGCTATGTCCTTCAGGACTCGGCCAGCTCGGTCAGTAGTGGTGCTACCGAGCCACTCTTGGTGATGGACATTGAAGTCCCCCACCCAGAGTACATTTTGTGCCCTTGCTACCCTCAGTGCTTCCTCCAAGTGGTGTTCAACATGGAGGAGGACTGATTCATCAGCTGAGGGAGGACGGTCGGTGGTAATCAGCAGGAGGTTTCCTTGCCCATGTTTGACCTGATGCCATGAGATTTCATGGGGTCCAGAGTCAATGTTGAGGACTCCCAGGGCCACTCCCTCCTGACTGTATATCACTGTACCGCCACCTCTGGTGGGTCTGTCCTGCCGGTGGGACAGGACATACCCAGGGACGGTGATGGAAGAGTCTGGGACGTTGGCTGAAAGATATGATTCTGTGAGTATGGCTATGTCAGGCTGTTGCTTGACTAGTCTGTGGGACAGCTCTCCCAATTTTGGCACAAGTCCCCAGATGTTAGTAAGGAGGACCTTGCAGGGTCGACTGGGCTTGGTGTTTTGCCGTTGTCGTGTCCGGTGCCTAGTGGTCCGATGCTGGGTGGTCCGTCCGGTTTTATTCTTATTATGACTTTTCGTAGCGAGATTTTACAACTGAGTGGCTTGCTAGGCCATTTCAGAGGGCAATTAAGAATCAACCACATTGCTGTGGATCTGGAGTCATATATAGGCCAGACCGGGTAAGGGCGGCAGGCTTCCTTCCCTAAAGGACATTAGTGAACCAGATGGGTTTTTACGACAATCCGGTAGTTTCATGGCCATCATTACTGATACTAGTATTTTAATTCCAGATTTTTTTATTTAATTAATTGAATTTAATTAATTAACTGAATTTAAATTCGCCAGCTGCCGTGGCGGGATTTGAACTCATGACTCTGGATTTTAGTCCAGGCCTCTGGATTACTAGCCCAGTAACATAACCACTATGCTACCGTATGTATTCCACTGTATTTAATGTGCATATACATATCACTAGACAATTACGGAGGAAGGCCATTCACCCCAGCTTGATTCATGCATCCAGTCAGATCCCAACATTGCCCTCATTGCAGCATCCAACTGTAAAGAAACAGATGGAGTATTAGAACTGAGTCAGGCCCTTGTTGGATTTATGGGATAGTCATTTATCCTTACCCTTCATAACAATTAACCCTCAATCCTCACCCTGAGTAACATTTGCGCCAGACTAGTACCAGGCAATGACCATCTCCAACAATGTTGTGGAGATGCCGGTGATGGACTGGGGTTGACAATTGTAAACAATTTTACAACACCAAGTTACAGTCCAACGATTTTATTTGAAATTTACAAGCTTTCGGAGGCTTCCTCCTTCCTCAGGTAAATGTAAGGAACTCCTCGAAGCCTATGCATTTATAAATCACAGAACAATACATGGTGATTACAGATAGTCTTTGCAACTGCCCGTTGAGGCAATCACAGTGTTCAGACAGAGAGGTGTTACCTACAGAGCCCCCGAATATACAGTCAACAAAAAAAAACAAACAGAAAAAAAAAGAGAGGCAGAAACATCCGGAAGGCAGAGAAAGTCAGCAAATGACCCGTTATATTAAAAACAGATAGCTTTTGTTCGCTGGTGGGGTTACGTGTAGCGTGACATGAACCCAAGACCCCAGTTGAGGCCGTCCTCATGAGTGCGGAACTTGGCTATCAATTTCTGCTCGACGATTTTGCGTTGTCGTGTGTCTCGAAGGCCGCCTTGGAGTACGCTTACCCAAAGGTCGGTGGCTGAATGTCCCTGACTGCTGAAGTGTTCCCCGACTGGGAGGGAACCCTCCTGTCTGGCGATTGTTGCGCGGTGTCCGTTCATCCGTTGTCGCAGCGTCTTCATGGTCTCGCCAATGTACCATGCTCTGGGGCATCCTTTCCTGCAACGTATGAGGGAGACAACGTTGGCCGAGTCACAGGAGTATGAACCATGCACCTGGCGGGTGGTGTCCTCTCGTGTGATGGTGGTATCTGTGTCGATGATCTGGCATGTCTTGCAGAGGTTACCGTGGCAGGGTTGTGTGGTGTCGTGGACGCTGTTCTCCTGAAAGCTGGGTATTCGTGTGTCCAAGAAAGAAACTGATTCTGAGGAGTAGGCCACAGCTGGAGTACTGTGTGCAGTTCTGGTCGCCACACTACAGGAAGGATGTGATCGCTTTGGAGAGGGTGCAGAGGAGATTCACCAGGATGTTACCAGGGCTGGAGCGCTTCAGCTATGAAGAGAGACTGGGAAGATTGGGTTTGTTTTCCTTGGAGCAGAGGAGGCTGAGGGGGGACATGATTGAGGTGTACAAAATTATGAGGGGCACAGATAGGATGGATACTAAGGAGCTTTTTCCCTTCGTTGAGGGTTCTATAACAAGGGGACATAGATTCAAGGTAAAAGGCGGGAGGTTTAGAGGGGATTTGAGAAAGAACTTTTTCACCCAGAGGGTGGCTGGAGTCTGGAACTCACTGCCTGAAAGGGTTGTGGAGGCAGGAACCCTCACAACATTCAAGAAGCATTTGGATGAGCACTTGAAATGCCATAGCATACAAGGCTACGGACCAAATGCTGGAATATGGGATTAGAGTAGACAGGGCTGATGGCCGGCGCGGACACGATGAGCCGAAGGGCCTCTATCCGTGCTGTATGACTCTATGACTCTCTAAGCTCACCATGGACTACTCCTCAGAATCAGTTTCTTTCTTGGACACACGAATCTCCATCAAAGACGGGCACCTCACTCTACCGCAAACCCACGGACAACCTCACGATGCTCCACTTTTCCAGCTTCCACCCTAACCACGTCAAAGAGGCCATCCCCTATGGCCAGGCCCTGCGAATACACAGGGTCTGCTCAGACGAGGAGGAACGCGATGGACACCTACAGACGCTGAAAGACGCCCTAGTAAGAACGGGATATGACGCTCGACTCATCGATCGACAGTTCCGACGGGCCACAGCAAAAAAATCGCATAGACCTCCTCAGAAGACTAACACGGGACGCAACCAACAGAGTACCCTTCGTCGTCCAGTACTTCCCCGGAGCGGAGAAACTACGCCATGTTCTCCGCAGCCTTCAACATGTCATCAGTGACGACGAACACCTCGCTATGGCCATCCCCACACCCTCCACTACTCGCCTTTAAACAGCCACCCAACCTCAAACAGACTATTGTTCGCAGCAAATTACCCAGCTTTCAGGAGAACAGCGTCCACGACACCATACAACCCTGCCACGGTAACCTCTGCAAGACATGCCAGATCATCGACACAGATACCACCATCACACGAGAGGACACCACTCACCAGGTACATGGTTCATACTCCTGTGACTCGGCCAACGTTGTCTCCCTCATACGTTGCAGGAAAGGATGCCCCAGAGCATGGTACATTGGCGAGACCATGCAGACGCTGCGACAACGGATGAACGGACACCGTGCAACAATCGCCAGACAGGAGGGTTCCCTCCCAGTCGGGGAACACTTCAGCAGTCAGGGACATTCAGCCACCGACCTTTGGGTAAGCGCACTCCAAGGCGGCCTTCGAGACACACGACAACGCAAAATCGTCGAGCAGAAATTGATAGCCAAGTTCCGCACCCATGAGGACGGCCTCAACCGGGATCTTGGGTTCATGTCACGCTACACGTAACCCCACCAGCGAACAAAAGCTATCTGTTTTTAATATAACGGGTCATTTGCTGGCTTTCTCTGCCTTCCGGATGTTTCTGCCTCTCTCTCTCTTTTTTTCTCTGTTTGTTTTTTTTTGTTCACTGTATATTCAGGGGCTCTGTAGGTAACACCTCTCTGTCTGAACACTGTGATTGCCTTGGCAACGGGCAGTTGCAAAGACTATCTGTCATCACCATGTATTGTTCTGTGATTTATAAATGCGTAGGCTTCGAGGAGTTCCTGACATTTACCTGAGGAAGGAGGAAGCCTCCGAAAGCTTGTAAATTTCAAATAAAATCGTTGGACTATAACTTAGTGTTGTAAAATTGTTTACAATTGTTATCTCCAACAAGAGAGAGTCTAACCACCTCCCCTTGACATTCAACGGCATTACCATCGCCATATCCCCCATCAACAACATCCCGAGGGTCACCATTGACCAGAAACTTAACTGGACTAGCCGCATAAATACTGTGGCTACAAGAGCAGGTCAGAGGCTGGGTATTCTGTGGCGAGTGACTCACCTCCTGACTCCCCAAAGCCTTTCCACCATCTACAAGGCATAAGTCAGGAGTGTGATGGAATACAGCTCCAACAACACTCAAGAAGCTAGACACCATCCAGGACAAAGCAGCCTACTTGATTGGCACTCAATCCACTACCTTAAATATTCACTCCCTCCATCATCAGCGCACTGTGGCTGCAGTGTGCACCATCTACAGGATGCACTGCAGCAACTTGCCAAGGCTTCTTTGACAGCACCTCCCAATCCCACGACCTCTACCACCTAGAAGGACAAGGGCAGCAGGTGCATGGGAACAACACCATCTGCACGTTCCCCTCCAAGTCACACACCATCCTGACTTGTAAATATATCGCCATTCCTTCATCATCGCTGGGTCAAAATCCTGGAACTCCCTACCTAACAGCACTGTGCGAGAACCTTCACCACACGAACTGCAGTGGTTCAAGAAGGCGGTTCACTATCACCTTCTCAAGGGCAATGAGGGATGGGCAATAAATGCTGGCCTTGCCAGCATCGCCCACATCCCATGAATGAATGAAAAAAAAATACAAGTTTGAAGATAAGGAAATACTGAGACGTCTAATTAATATCTTTCATTCTTCAAATCATTAATATAACCCATTACATGCAGTGCTCATGAAACTGGTACCGAAAGTAACTCACGTGCACCTCATCGGTTGTCGTAAGCATTTCGTCTTGACTGCTCATGCTAGCCTAAGCTCTGTTGCGCCACATCTTTATAGGGTTAATTACGCCTCCCTAACGTGATGCACATCAGCACGCCCTATCTACGTCTACTGAATACATGAGTACATTTACATAACACATCACCGCATCAATTGACGTTCCTATGTCCATTCTTCAAACTGTTAGACCCTGAGGACTGGAACCGAGTCAGGGCCTGAGTACTTAAGGCAAGGCAGGCCCTGAATATTGCAGCTGATGTGAGGAATAAGTATTGCAGGTGAGCCAGGGTCTGAGTACTGGAGATGTGATGCTCCTGGGGCATTGAGCCCAATTGTAGTAATCCTACTGCCACCCCATCTGGGAGCAATACATCTGCACAGTCTGGGGACGGAGCCTGGGGCCTACTGGTCCATCTGGCTTTGTTATACAGTCATTGGGAGCTGCTTTGTTATCCCGTAGTTGATTCAGAGAGAGATTACAGTTAGATTCAGGTTTCAGAGTTTCTTTAACAAATTTAGTGGCCTAAAGGAAATGTTGAAGAGACACAAACAAAAATGGGCACATCACACAGCAGGTGATTTGTTAAACCAGACAGCACTCAATTTCAACATCTGGGCGACATATTGGTCACCTTTGTCTCAAATGGCCATAATGTCAAGGTTCTGTCAAATAATCCAATGCCCAACAAAATATGGAAGAAACAGCAAATCATTGCCTAGGCATGCCAGATTGCCCATACGAGCTGCACGAACCCAGATGTCCTTGTCCAGTTTGCCAGATGTGTGGGCTGAGATTAGCACTTGGCATCTTTGATACTCTGCACTGTGAATAGGAAGTTTTATGAATTCCAGTTTAACACACCTTCCCAAGTTTGAAGGAGGAAAAGTGGGAGGAGAATGAAGCAGGCCATACAGTGTTTGCAGAGTTCGGTATGCTCCATGTTCTACAAGCGAGACCTCTATAGAAGGACCCCACCCATCCCTTGAGATTGGAGGATGTAAGTTTGAGTGGCAGCATTAAGAACATAAGAACATAAGAAATAGGAGCAGGAGTAGGCCAATTGGCCCCTCGAGCCTGCTCCGCCATTCAATAAGATCATGGCTGATCTGATCCTAACCTCAAATCTAAATTCATGTCCAATTTCCTGCCCGCTCCCCGTAACCCCTAATTCCCTTTACTTCTAGGAAACTGTCTATTTCTGTTTTAAATTTATTTAATGATGTAGCTTCCACAGCTTCCTGGGGCAGCAAATTCCACAGACCTACTACCCTCTGAGTGAAGAAGTTTCTCCTCATCTCAGTTTTGAAAGAGCAGCCCCTTATTCTAAGATTATGCCCCCTAGTTCTAGTTTCACCCATCCTTGGGAACATCCTTACCGCATCCACCCGATCAAGCCCCTTCACAATCTTATATGTTTCAATAAGATCGCCTCTCATTCTTCTGAACTCCAATGAGTAGAGTCCCAATCTACTCAACCTCTCCTCATATGTCCGCCTCCTCATCCCCGGGATTAACCGAGTCAACCTTCTTTGTACTGCCTCGAGAGCAAGTATGTCTTTTCTTAAGTATGGACACCAAAACTGTAAGCAGTATTCCAGGTGCGCTCTCACCAATACCTTATATAACTGCAGCAATACCTCCCTGTTTTTATATTCTATCCCCCTAGCAATAAAAGCCAACATTCCATTGGCCTTCTTGATCACCTGCTTCACCTGCATACTAACTTTTTGATTTTCTTGCACGAGGAACCCCAGATCCCTTTGTACTGCAATACTTTCCAGTTTCTCGCCATTAAGATAATAACTTGCTCTCTGATTTTTCATGCCAAAGTGCATAACCTCACATTTTCCAATATTGTATTGCATCTGCCAAATCTCCGCCCACTCACCCAGCCTGTCTATATCCCCTTGTAGGTTTTTTATGTCCTCCTCACTCTCTACTTTCCCTCTCATCTTTGTATCATCTGCAAACTTTGATATGTTTCACTCTGTCCCCTCCTCCAAATCGTTAATATAGATTGTAAAGAGTTGGGGACCCAGCGCTGACCCCTGCGGAACACCACTGGCTACTGGTTGCCAGTCCGAGACTGAACCATTTATCCCAACTCTCTGCTTCCTGTTAGATAACCAATCCTCCACCCATGCCAGAATATTACCCCCAATCCAGTGATTCTTTATCTTGAGCAATAATCTTTTATGTGGCACCTTGTCGAATGCCTTCTGGAAGTCTGAATACACTACTTCCACTGGTTCCCCTTTATCCACCCTGTACGTTATGTCCTCAAAGAACTCAAGCAAATTTGTCAGACATGACTTCCTCTTCATAAAGCCATGCTGACTTTGTCCTATTAAATTATGTTTATCCAAATGTTCCGCTACTGTCTCCTTAATAATAGACTCCAAAATTTTATCCACCACAGATGTTAGGCTAACTGGTCTATAATTTCCAGCCTTCTGCCTACTACCCTTTTTAAATAAGGGTGTTACATTAGCAGTTTTCCAATCTGCTGGGACCTTTGATGAGTCCAGAGAATTTTGGAAAATTATTATCAAAGCATCCACAATACCTACTGCCACTTCCCTCAAGACCCTAGGATGTAAGCCATCAGGTCCAGGGGATTTATCCACCTTGAGTCCCATTAATTTACTGATTACCAATTCCTCAGTGATTTTAATCGTATTTAGCTCCTCCCCCCTAGAGCTCCCTGTTTGTCCAGTGTTGGGATATTCTTAGTGTCCCCTACCGTAAAGACTGAAACAAAATGTTTGTTCAGCATTTTTGCCATCTCCATGTTTCCCACCATTAATTTCCCGGTCTCATCCTCTAAGGGACCTACGTTTGCCTTAGCCACCCTTTTTCTTTTTATATAACTATAGAAACTCTTGCTATCTGTTTTTATATTTTTTGCTAATTTATTTTCATAATCTATCTTCCCTTTCTTAATCCATCCTTTAGTTACTTTTTGCTGTCTTTTGAAGACTTCCCAATCTTCTATCCTCCCACTAAGTTTGGCTACCATATATGTCCTTGTTTTTAGTCGGAGACTACCCTTAATTTCTTTACTTAGCCACGGATGGCTGTCATTTCTTTTACACCCTTTTTTCCTCAGTGGAATATATTTTTTTTGAAAGTTGTAAAATAACTCGTCAAATAAACACCACTGTTCATGTACTGTCTTACCCTTTAATCTATTTTCCCAGTCCACTTTAATCAATTCCGCTCTCATACCATCATAGTCTCCTTTATTCAAGCTCAGCTCGCTTGTTTGAGAACCAACCTTCTCACCCTCTAATTGGATATGGAATGTAACCATGTTATGGTCACTCATTCCAAGGGGATCCTTAACTAGGACATAATTAATTAATCCTGGCTCATTACACAGGACCAAGTCCAAGGTTGCCTGCCCCCTTGTAGGATCAGTTACATACTGCTCAAGAAATCCATCCCTAATACACTCAATAAACTCTTCCTCAAGGCTGCCCTGCCCAATTTGATTTGTCCAGTTAATATGAAGTTAAAATCCCCCATAATTATAGCTGTTCCCTTATTACATGCCCCGACTATTTCATGATTAATACTTCTTCCAGCAGAGTTGCAACTATTAGGAGGCCTATATACTACGCCCACTAGTGTTTTTCCCCTTATTATTCCTTATCTCTACCCAAACTGTTTCATTGTCCTGATCCTTTGTCCCAATATAATTTCTCAGTATTACAGTGATTCCTTCCTTTATTAACATAGCCACCCCACCTCCCCTTCCTTCCTGCCTGTCCTTCCTGATTGTTAAATACCCTGGCATATTTAATTCCCAGTCGTTGTCACCCTGCAGCCATGTTTCTGTAATGGCCACAAGATCATACCCATACGTAGTTATTTGTGCCGTTAACTCGTCCATTTTGTTACGAATGCTACGTGCGTTCAGATAAAGAACTTTCAAATATGTTTTGTGACACTTAGTTCCTGCTTTTTCCTTTTTTAACACTTTACCTTTTACTCCATACCTTCTGTCCCTTCCTGACACGCTTTCCTCTGTCTCCCTGCTCAGGTTCCCAACCCCCTGCCACAGCTTTGATGCTGCGACAGCACGGTGCGCAGACAACACAGTGTGAACGGAGAGTTTGTTAAGTGTGGGAGTTCGGTGAAGTGGGGGAAGGAGGTGCTGCTTTGCCTTGCTTTTCCGAACTTTTTCCGCAGAGCGGCAGTGGACCTGAGAGTTGAAGACTGAGATTAGGGAATAAAAGCAGCAGCAGACCTGCAACAAGAGACAACTACTGTGCGACGTCACAGGTGAGGCAGGAGAGTCCGAGAGGTGAGCACAGTATAAAAGGAGAGACCTAGAGCGGGAGGAGAGTCTGAGAGTCTAAGGCAAGTCATGGCAGCACAGCTCGCACACGTGATATGCTCCTCCTGCACTATGTGGGAAGTCATGGACACTACCAGTGTCTCTGGCGACCATGTGTGCAGGAAGTGTGTCCAGCTGCAGCTACTGGCGAACCGCATTTCGGAGCTGGAGCTGCGGGTGGATTCACTGTGGAGCAACTGCGATGCTGAGACTATCGTGGATAGCATGTTCAGTGAGGTGGTCACACCGCACGTAAAGAGTACGCAGGCAGAAAGGAAATGGGTGACCGCCAGGCAGAGTAAAAGGACTAGGCAGGTAGAGCAGGAGTCCCCTGGGGCCATCCCCCTCTCAAACAGATATTCTGCTTTAGATACTGTTGGGGGAGATGGCTTATCAGGGGAAAGCAGCAAGAACTAGGTTCAGGGCACCACGGGTGGCTCTGCTGCACAGGAGGGGAGGAAGAAGAGTGGCAGGACTATAGTGATAGGGGATTCAATTGTAAGGGGAACAGATAGGCGTTTCTGCGGCTGCAAACATGACTCCAGGATGGTATGTTGCCTCCCTGGTGCTAGGGTCAAGGATGTCACGGAGCGGCTGCAGGGCATTCTGGAGGGGGAGGGTGAACAGCCAGTAGTCGTGGTCCATGTTGGTACCAACGACATAGGTAAATAAAGGGATGGGGTCCTGCAAGGTGAATTTAAGGAGTTAGGAGATAAATTAAAAAGCAGGACTTCAAAGGTAGTGATTTCAGGATTACTACCGGTGCCACGTGCTAGTGAGTATTGGAACAGGAGAATAGACAGGATGAATGCGTGGCTGCAGGGATGGTGTAGGAGGGAGGAATTTAGATTGCTGGTACATTGGGACCGGTTCTGGGGAAGGTGGGACCTGTACAAGCGTGACGGGTTACACCCGAGCAGGACCGGGACCAATGTCCTCGCGGGGGTGTTTGCTAGTGCTGTTGGGGAAGATTTAAACTAGAGTGGCAGGGGGATGGGAAACTGAGCGGGTAGTCAGAAGGGAATAAAGTTGAGAGCAGCAAGAGAGGGGAAAACCCAGGGGAAATCTACAATACAAATAGTACAAACAGTTGTTCAAGAACAAGTGAAAGGGAAAATCATAGAGCAGCGGAAAGAAAGTGTACTTTAGGCACGACAGATAAAATAAAAACCAGAAGGCGTAAGGCGATTAACCCAGCACCAAAGCTGTGGCAGGGGGTTAGGAACCTGAGCAGGGAGACAGAGGAAAGTGCGTCAGGAAGGGACAGAAGGTATGGAGTAAAAGGTAAAGTGTTAAAAAAGGAAAAAGCAGGAACTAAGTGTCACAAAACATATTTGAAAGTTCTTTATCTGAACGCACGTAGCATTCGTAACAAAATGGACGAGTTAACGGCACAAATAACTACGTATGGGTATGATCTTGTGGCCATTACAGAAACATGGCTGCAGGGTGACAACGACTGGGAATTAAATATGCCAGGGTATTTAACAATTAGGAAGGACAGGCAGGAAGGAAGGGGAGGTGGGGTGGCTATGTTAATAAAGGAAGGAATCACTGTAATACTGAGAAATGATATTGGGACAAAGGATCAGGATAATGAAACAGTTTGGGTAGAGATAAGGAATAATAAGGGGAAAAACACTAGTGGGCGTAGTATATAGGCCTCCTAATAGTTGCAACTCTGCTGGAAGAAGTATTAATCATGAAATAGTCGGGGCATGTAATAAGGGAACAGCTATAATTATGGGGGATTTTAACTTCATATTAACTGGACAAATCAAATTGGGCAGGGCAGCCTTGAGGAAGAGTTTATTGAGTGTATTAGGGATGGATTTCTTGAGCAGTATGTAACTGATCCTACAAAGAGGCAAGCAACCTTGGACTTGGTCCTGTGTAATGAGCCAGGATTAATTAATAATGTCCTAGTTAAGGATCCCCTTGGAATGAGTGACCATAACATGGTTACATTCCACAACCAATTAGAGGGTGAGAAGGTTGGTTCTCAAACAAGTGTGCTGAGCTTGAATAAAGGAGACTATGATGGTATGAGAGCGGAATTGATTAAAGTGGACTGGGAAAATAGATTAAAGGGTAAGACGGTACATGAACAGTGGTGTTTATTTAACGAGTTATTTTACAACTTTCAAAAAAATATATTCCACTGAGGAAAAAAGGGTGTAAAAGAAATGACAGCCATCCGTGGCTAAGTAAAGAAATTAAGGGTAGTCTCCGACTAAAAACAAGGACATATATGGTAGCCAAACTTAGTGGGAGGATAGAAGATTGGGAAGTCTTCAAAAGACAGCAAAAAGTAACTAAAGGATGGATTAAGAAAGGGAAGATAGATTATGAAAATAAATTAGCAAAAAATATAAAAACAGATAGCAAGAGTTTCTATAGTTATATATAAAGAAAAAGGGTGGCTAAGGCAAACGTAGGTCCCTTAGAGGATGAGACCGGGAAATTAATGGTGGGAAACATGGAGATGGCAAAAATGCTGAACAAATATTTTGTTTCAGTCTTTACGGTAGAGGACACTAAGAATATCCCAACACTCGACAAAGAGGGGGCTCTAGGGGGGGAGGAGCTAAATACGATTAAAATCACTGAGGAATTGGTACTCAGTAAATTAATGGGACTTAAGGCGGATAAATCCCCTGGACCTGATGGCTTACGTCCTAGGGTCTTGAGGGAAGTGGCAGTAGGGATTGTGGATGCTTTGGTAATAATTTTCCAAAATTCTCTGGACTCGGCAAAGGTCCTGGCAGATTGGAAAACTGCTAATGTAACACCCTTGTTTAAAAAGGGTAGTAGGCAGAAGGCTGGAAATTATAGACCAGTTAGCCTAACATCTGTGGTGGGTAAAATTTTGGAGTCTATTATTAAGGAGACAGAAGCGGAACATTTGGATAAACATAATTTAATAGGACAAAGTCAGCATGGCTTTACGAAGGGGAAGTCATGTCTGACAAATTTGCTTGAGTGCTTTGAGGACATAACGTACAGGGTGGATAAAGGGGAACCAGTGGACGTAGTGTATTTAGACTTCCAGAAGGCATTCGACAAGGTGCCACATAAAAGATTATTGCTCAAGATAAAGAATCACTGGATTGGGGGTAATATTCTGGCATGGGTGGAGGATTGGTTATCTAACAGGAAGCAGAGAGTTGGGATAAATGGTTCATTCTCGGACTGGCAACCAGTAGCCAGTGGTGTTCCGCAGGGGTCAGCGCTGGGTCCCCAACTCTTTACAATCTATATTAACGATTTGGAGGAGGGGACCGATTGTAGCATTTCAAAGTTTGCAGATGATACAAAGATGGGAGGGAAAGTAGAGAGTGAGGAGAACATAAAAAACCTACAAGGGGATATAGACAGGCTGGGTGAGTGGGCGGAGATTTGGCAGATGCAATACAATATTGGAAAATGTGAGGTTATGCACTTTGGCAGGAAAAATCAGAGAGCAAGTTATTATCTTAATGGCGAGAAACTGGAAAGTACTGCAGTACAAAGGGATCTGGGGGTCCTAGTGCAAGAAAATCAAAAAGTTAGTATGCAGGTGCAGCAGGTGATCAAGAAGGCCAACGGAATGTTGGCTTTTATTGCTCGGGGGTAGAATATAAAAACAGGGAGGTATTGCTGCAGTTATATAAGGTATTGGTGAGAGCGCACCTGGAATACTGCTTACAGTTTTGGTGTCCATACTTAAGAAAAGACATACTTGCTCTCGAGGCAGTACAAAGAATGTTGACTCGGTTAATCCTGGGGATGAGGGGGCGGACATATGAGGAGAGGTTGAGTGGATTGGGACTCTACTCATTGGAGTTCAGAAGAATGAGAGGCGATCTTATTGAAACATATAAGATTGTGAAGGGGCTTGATCGGGTGGATGCGGTAAGGATGTTCCCAAGGATGGGTGAAACTAGAACTAGGGGGCATAATCTTAGAATAAGGGGCTGCTCTTTCAAAACTGAGATGAGGAGAAACTTCTTCACTCAGAGGGTAGTAGGTCTGTGGAATTTGCTGCCCCAGGAAGCTGTGGAAGCTACATCATTAAATAAATTTAAAACAGAAATAGACAGTTTCCTAGAAGTAAAGGGAATTAGGGGTTACGGGGTGCGGGCAGGAAATTGGACATGAATTTAGATTTGAGGTTAGGATCAGATCAGCCATGATCTTATTGAATGGCGGAGCAGGCTCGAGGGGCCGATTGGCCTACTCCTGCTCCTATTTCTTATGTTCTTTTGTTCTTATGGGTTAATCGCCTTATGCCTTCTAGTTTTTATTTTATCTGTCGTGCCTAAAGTACACTTTCTTTCCGCTGCTCTACGCTTTTCCCTTTCACTTGTTTAAATCAGGTACCAAGAGCAGCTCTGATCTCGAGCCATGGCAGATTCAACAAAAGCAAATGCTCCCCCAGCTCTCCTTTTGAAATATACCATGAGCCATAAAACCCAGGTAATAGTTGGCATAACCACTCCAAAATAAGGATGCCATGTCCTTCAGCCCCTGTAACGGCAGCATTGTTTGTCCTAGATGGCTAGGTAATAAATCACAGAGGTGTTAAGAATATAAGAACACAAGAAATAGGAGCAGGAGTAGGCCATACGGTCCTGCGAGACTGCTCCACCATTCAATAAGATTGTGGCTGTTCTTTGACCTTAACTCCATTTTCCTGCCAGATCCCCTTGTTCCTTGATTCCCTTAGTATACAAAAATCTATCAATCTCATTCTTGAATATACTCAATGACTGAGCATCCACAGCCATCTGGGGTTGAGAATTCCAAAGATTCACAACCCTCTAAGTGAAGAAATTCCTCCTCATCTCAGTCCTCAATGTCTGACCCCTTATCCTGAGACTATACCCCCTAGTTCTAGACTATCCAGCCAGGGGGAACAGCCTCTCAGCATCTACCCTGTCGAGCCCTCTCAGAATCTTGTATGTTTCAATGAGATCACCCCATTCTTCTAAACTCCAGAGACTATAGGTCCATTCCACTCAATCTCTCCTCATAGGACAACCCTCTCATCCCAGGAATCAATCTAGTGAACTTTTGTTGCACCGCATCTAAAGCAAGTATATCCTTCCTTAGGTAAGGAGACCAAAACTACACAGTACTCCGGATGTGGTTGCACCAAAGCCCTGTACAACTGCAGCAAGACTTCCTTACTCTTGTACTCCAACCCCTTTGTAATAAAGGCCAACATACCATTTGCCTTCCTATTGGTTGCTGTACCTGCATGTCAACTTTCTGTGTTTCATGTACAAGGACACCCAAATCCTTCTGAACACAAACATTTAATAGTTTCTCACCATTTTAAAAAATACTCTGTTTTTCTATTCTTCCTTCCAATTAGGAAGGCAAATGGTCTGTTGGCCTTTATTGTAAGGGGGTTGGAGTACAAGAATAAGGAAGTATTGCTGCAATTGTATAGGGCTTTGGTGAGACCACACCTGGAGTACTGTGTACAGTTTTGGTCTCCTTACCTAAGGAAAGATATACTTGCCTTAGAGGCGGTGCAACGAAGGTTCACTAGATTGATTCCTGGGATGAGAGGGTTGTCCTATCAGGAAAGATTGAGTAGCATGGGCCTATAGTCTCTGGAGTTTAGAAGAATGAGAGGTGATCCCAATGAAACATAAAAGATGCTAAGAAGGCTTGATAAGGTAATGTTTCCCCTGGCTGGAGAGTCTGGAACTAGGGGACATAGTCTCAGGATAGGGGGTCGGACATTTAGGACTGAGATGAGAAGAAATTTCTTCACTCAGACGGTTGTGAATATTTGGAATTCTGTACCCCAGAGGGCTGTGGATGCTCATTTGTTGAGTATATTCAAGACTGGGATCGATGGATTTTTGGACTCTAGGGGAGTCAAGGGATATGGGGATCAGGCAGGAAAGTGGAGTTGAGTTAGAACATCAGCTATGATCTTATTGAATGGCGGAGCAGGCTCGAGAGGCCATATGGCCCACTCCTGCTTCTATTTCTTATGTTCAAAGTGGCTAACCTCACATTTCCCCACATTAAACTCCATGTGCCACCTTCTTGCCCACTCACTTAACCTGTCTATATCCTTTTGCAAACTTTTCGTATCCTCCTCACAGCTTACTTTCCAGCCTAGCTTTGTATCGTCAGCAAACTTGGATACATTACACTCGGTCCCTTCATCTAAGTCATCAATATAGATTGTAAATAGCTGAGGCCCAAACACTGATCCTTGTGGCACCCCACTAGTTACAACCTGCCAACCTGAAAATGACCCGTTTATTCCTACTCTCTGTTTTCTGTCTGTTAATCAATCCTCTATCCATGCTAGTATATTACCCCCAACCCCATGAGCCCTTATCTTGTGCAACAACCTTTTGTGTAACATCTTATCGAATGACTTGAAAATCCAAATATACTACATTCACTGGTTCCCCTTTATCTACCCTGCTAGTTACATCCTCAAAAACACTCCACTAGATTTGTCAAACATGATTTCCCTTTCATAAAACCACGTTGACTGTGTCTCATCATATTATGATTTCCTAAGTGCCCTGTTACCACATCCTTAATAATAGATTCCAGCATTTTCCTGACTACTGATGTCAGGCTAACTGGCCTGTCGTTCCCTGTTTTCTCTCTTCCTCCTTCCTTGAATAACAGTGTTACATTTGCTACCTTCCAATCCACTGGGACCATTCTAGAATCTAAGGAATTTTGGAAGATCACAACCAATGCATCCACTATCGCTGCAGCCACTTCTTTTAGAACCCTAGGATGTAGGCCATCAGGTCCAGGGGATTTGTCTGCTTTTAGTCCCATTGATTTCTCCAGTACTTTTTCTTTACTAATATTAACTACTTTAAATTCCTCACTCTCATTAGACCCGACTGTTTCTGGTATGTTTTTTGTGTCTTCTACTGTGAAGACAGAAACAAAATATTTGTTTAACGTTGCCATCACCTCAGTCCTGTGTGTTGACAGCAAAGCAACAAAATAATGAAATCACAGCTATCTGAACTCACTGTCAAGCAAAGAGAGTTCAGTTCTTCACCCTCCCTCAAAGAAGACAAGAGAGACAGACATGTCAGCACTCCCTCTCCTTCTCCTCCTCCACCCCTCCAGAATTACTGGGGGTGAAATTCAACTCCAGCAAGGGCGCAAAATGGGCGGTAGCAGATCAATGAAAAGGAAAATAGGACAGCGCGTATAATGGTCGGCGGCTCTGCTACCAACCATTATACACCCCTGCCGAAGTTGCATTGCACCCCGATTATTCACCCCTCTTATTTTGGCTGCAACTCTGTGGCCCCGATATTTACGGGGAGACGGGGAGGGTGCGGAGGAGGCTGAAAACGGCCTAAGAGCCTGACAAGGCCGGGGACGCGGAGGTCCTGTCAAATTTAACAGCAGAACCACATTAACATTTTTTTCTTCCGTTTCCTGCCCGGCTGTTGGCCAAATTTACAGCCTGGCTGGCTGCCTGGTGGGAAAACCAGTGGCAGGAGGCCACGCCGGGAACATTTAGGGACGATCCCCGGCTGTCAGGAGGGGGGAAGGGCAGCATTTGGGGCTTTTTTTGGGGTGGTCAGATCAGCTGCGATCATGGCTGGGAGAGACAGCCATTGGGGCTTGGAGAGGTTGGGGGAGAGAGAGGGGCACTGTAAAAAGCACTCACCTTGTGGAACCGGGAACTCCCAACTCCCTTTCACTGCCGGGTTTCTCAACCCCTGGAAAATCCGCACAGCAGCTGTAAAATTTAAACCGAATCCCATTTGCACTGTGGGAGCCTGATTGAAATATGTTAATAAAGTGTCCTGCCTCTCCATGGCGGGACACCTCGAAACCTGCCTCTGTAAAAACGTAAACAGCAGGTTGGGGACGTGTTCCCCATGTTTTTATTTTTAATCCCCGCTCATTGTGGGGGTGGTCAATATCGAAGCCTATGTGTTGGCACACACTAAGGCCCTGGAGAAAAAGAGAATTAAAACCAAATTCCTCTCTGTAAACTATCGTGTGACAATAAAGCTTCAAGTGGGAAATTGATCACGGAAACGCACAAGCTGTATGGCCCGTAAACCACAGCAACAGGAAGTCAGCTGGTGGAGATCGAGCAAACAGCAGAAACAATGGGTAATAACAGAGCCCAGAACCTGTCAGCTCAGAAAATAGTGGCTTATTCAACAGATGTCAACCTGCTGTATTTAACACTGAAGGGGTGAATTTAACCAACCCCAGCCGGCGGGAATGGGGTAGCCACGCAGTTTAAATCACCTCCAAAAACTTACCACCCCATTCCTGTTTGATCCCTGTCTACCTAACTGAGCCTTCTTTGAGGCGCCCATCTGATTGAGCAGCAGCCTCATTTCATACTTGCATATCAGTGACCTATGATGTCATTCGGACCCTGATGGCATTTTAACCGCCAACTGAGGAGGGGCACACACTATGGCCACCTGCTTAGTGAAACCTGCTCCTGTAAGGTAAGTGTTAAACTTTCCTTAGTGGAGCCAGGAGGAGCAGGATTGCTCCTCTGGTCTCCACAAGGAAGGTCTAGCCTCTGCTGCCCCCCAGTTGTCCCTGCCTGCGAGACCCTGCTGAAACCACCCCCCCCCCACCCCTGCCGACTTACTTGAATGCAAATGGACAGCCAATCAGCTACCGCCGATTTTGCACCCCAACCTAAGTTGAATTTCACTCTCAGGGTTTCCGAGTTTTCTCTGAATTTCTTCAAATTTTGTGACTCGAAACCCTGGTCGTGCACAGGAAGCGATTAACAGCATACGGAGAGATTTGAAGCAAGCGACTTCGCCTGATTCTGCAACTTCACAACCGATCTTCCCTTCCTCCTCTGGTTTAAAGTTTCCAAAGGGGTATATTGGGCTAGATTTTAATTCTCGGGCAGCTGACCAGGCGGAGCATGCTCGCCACCCGCCCATGCTTGTACTAAGAGCTTGGAGTCATTTCGAGGCCCGGACCTCATTTAAATAGAACCAACGAATTCATTGCCCCAAAGAGACATCCCGATGCAGCTCGCCAGTTTTGGGCTGGAGCAAAAATAGCGGGCAGCCCAGAGGCTGCCTGGCTGTCAACAAGGTAAGTCCGGTGGTGTTGAGACAGCAAAGGCTGGAGAGCCCAGGGCTACAGCGGACCAGATTATCTTTGGAGGTCCCATACACATTTCCATGGTAATGCTAATTTTAATGTGGATGAGCTCCAGATATTTCATTGCGAGCACGAGCCCGTTAGAAGACAGGAAATTGCATTCTTGTGGAGGATTTGAAGTCCTATGGCAACTAAAGTGGACAGATATATTGGGGGGGATTTTAACCCCCCCAGGACGGGCAAGGGTTAAAAATTCAAAAATGGGAAACCCGACTCCAACCCGCCCCACTTCAGGTTTTAACAGTGCTGGGTTGGGGAGGCGGACGACTAACCTGCTCTCCAGAGGTGGGTCCATCATTTAAATATTTTAATGCGACTGCGTGCCTCAAATTTTAGCACAGTTTTGAATTTAATGGCTGGGGGCCGGCTTTCTCAGGGCTCGGGAAACCCGGCAGCTGAAGGGAGGCGAGAATGGCCAGATCCAGCAGGTAAGTGCCTTTCCAGCACTGCTTGTGTGCCAGGAGGAGCTGGAGTGTTTCCCCCCAGCCCCTTAAGCAAACCTGCTTCTCTCCCCGCGATCTGCCGCCTCCCGCCCCCCGTGATCGAAACCCCCTCACCGCGATCCGATGTCCTCCCCGACCCATGATCTTCTTCCCAGGCCTCCCCCCTCCGATGTCCCCCCCCGACCCATGTTCTCTCTCCTTCCTTCCTCTCTGCTCCCTCGTGGCGGCCTGGTGCCGCAGGCCTTCCCGCCCAACAGCAAGGCCAGCCTCTCAATCTGGCTGGCTGTTGGCCAGGAAATAGATTCAAAAAATTTAATTGAGGTTCTTCCCCAGCTTCTACACCTCCCCCGCCCCCCACCCCCAATCTCCCTCCCCACCTGCAGGGAAATATCGGCGCCATTGACTTTTCAAATTTGAGGAACAGTATGCTTCTGGGTAAAAACTATAGGTCCAATTTTCCTAGTCCTCTTGTTCCGTTCAGGCCAAGCTGTGCCTAAATCTGGGGGGGAAGGGCTGTTAACATGACCTGGTTGCACCTATGGTGCAGACCCACTCCTGGCATGGTTTTGTGCTGGGAAACATGGACCATAGCTGCAAGTCTGGCCGCCAGCTTTGGGGCCTTCTGGCAGCTGTTGGCGAGCAGTAGCTAAAGGGCCCCAAGCCCCCAAAGATCCAGTGATGCACTTGAAAAATGGTTTTAACCAAACTTAAGGGTCACCTTTACCTTTTTGCCAGACTCTCTTAGACCCTTCAATCGGAGGGCAGTCCCAGTGCAAGCCCACAGCCAGCATCTTAGAGTGCCTGGGTCTGACAAACCTAACCAGATGAAGGGATAAGGAAAGCCCAGAGAGAATCGGAGCTGTAAAACCCCAGCAAACAGTAACATTGTGACACTGAAGAGAGCATTTAGTATGGGGCTAAGGCAACCACATCCGGGACTGTCAATGGGAATATTATTGTAGGAAGAGCAGTGGCTTCTTTGTGCAGTGACTAGTGGGTCCCAGTGAGGTTGGTCAACTTATTAGAAAAAACATTAATCTTGCACTGCACTAGCACCCCATTTCCAGCCTAGCTTTCCCCTCCAAAGTTCTTGAATGCTTTGTCACCTCCCAAATCCATGCCCATTTTTCCTGCAACTCCACCCGTTTGAATCTCTTCCACCCCGCCACATCATTGAAACAGCCCTAATCAAAGTAAAAAATTACATCCTCTCAGACTGTGACCGTCACCATAGTGCACCATCGCTCCTTGTCCTCCTCGACCTCTCTGCAGCCTTTGACACAGTCGACCATGCCATCCTCCTCCAAAGCCTCTCCTCCATTGTCCTGCCTAGTGAGACTGCCTGCGATTGATTCCACTCTTTCCCATCTAATTGTAGCCAGAATATCTCCAGCAATAGCTTCTCTTCCTGTCCCTCACCATTACTTAAGGAGTTCCCAGGGATCTATCCTTGTCCCATTTCTCTCCCTCATCGACATGCTGATTCTTGGCGACAACATCAAAAAACATGGGGTCAGCTGCCACATGTATGCTAACTACACCCAGCTTTACCTCTCCACCACCTGATTTGACCCCTTAACCGCTTCTGTGATGTCAGATCATCCAGTCTTGGATAAGCTGATATTTCCTCCAGTTAAACATTGGAAAGACCAAAGCCATTGTCTTCGGTCCCCACCACAAACTCTGTACCCTTGCCACGGGTTCCATTCCCCTCCCAGGCCACCGTCACTGTTTGAAGCAGACTGTTTTAAATCTTGACATCCTGTTCGACCGCAAGCTGAGCTTCTGACCCCATGGGCCCGATGTTAGCAGAGCTGCGGGTTCTTGGCAGGGGGGCTATCGCGCCCAGTGAAATTAGTCAGCTCCCCGCGCGATTGTAGCATACAATCCACTAAATGGATCCACTTACCTGCTCCTCCGGGTTCCCCACTGCTGATCTGCGCATGCGCAGTAAGATCTGTCAGCTGGAGGAGCTCTATTTAAAGGGGCAGTCAGCCACTGACAGATGCTGCAACAGTCAGAAAAAATTACAGCATGGAGCAGCCCAGGGGGAAGGCTGCTCCCAGTTTAATGATGCCTCACTCCAGGTATCAATACATAGGGTGAGGAGGAGGGGGAGGACAGAGATCTTCCTCCCGGCGGGCGGGAGGAAGCGGCCTGCCTCTGCCACCAGGAAGGCCTGGCTCGAGGTGGCAGAGGAGGTCACCAGCACCACCAACATATCGCCCACCTGCATACAGTGCAGGAGGCGCTCCAATGACCTCAGTAGGTCAGCCAAAGTGAGTACACTTACTCTGTCCCCTACACTCCGTCTGCCACATCACCGCCCCCAACCCACATCTCCTTCTGCACTGCCAACACTACTCTGTCACATCACCCCTCATACCCACTCAAACCTCATCCTCATCGTACCTGCACCTACTCACCTCGCCAGTACTCATCCCGCCACTACCACTCAACCCAATCCTCATACAATCTCATGGCTCTATCTTGTACTCACCCTCTCATGCATCTCTTTCACGGCCAGCCTCACTCAACCTGCCACTACCTGTGCTGCAGCCACAGGGCATGCATCACATATGTGCAGTAGGCAGCGTAAGGCAAACGTGTCGTGAGCATGAAGGGGATGCACAAGGGTGTTTGAGGGTTTTTCATGGTTTTTACTTCTATTGAATTTCTGACCAACTCACATCACATATTATACTGGCACCACTACTGCCAAGTCTTCGCGAATCTTGTCTGGTCTGTGCAATAATGCCCTTTCCTGAGGATCACTATGAAGACCCACAACTGATGCCACCCAATTGTGTCACTGCAGAGTGGGTGTAGGTGTATTTGCAGGGCTCTTTTGTGCAGACGGCTGAGAGACGTCGGCGATGTCCCCGGTTGCACCCTGGAAGGATGCGGAGGAGAGGTTGTTGAGGGCAGTGGTGACTTTGACAGCGACAGGTAAGAAGATGGTGCTCGGGCCAGCCGGGAGCAGCTTGGCATGAAGGAGGCTGCAGATGTCCACGACTACATGTCGAGTGACTCTGAGCCTCCATGTGCACTGCTGCTCAGAGAGGTCCAGGAAGCTGAGCCTCGGTCTGTGGACCCTGTGGCGAGGGTAGTGCCCTCTGCGACGCATCTCTCTCTGCGGTAGCCCTCCCTCTTGCTGTGCAGGTGGATGTGTCACAGCACTCTGTTGTGGAGCTCCACGTGTCAGAGGTGGACGGCGTGGATGGCGAGGCTGGTGATGCTGTTCGCCCTCCGAGGAGGTCATGACTGCAGCTACGGCAGCCCCCATCCGGAAGATGTACATCTGAGGGGGTCCGCAAGGTAGGTACATATGTCTGGACACCGGGGTAAGTGTGCAAGTTGGTGACTTTGATTGTCAGGAGGAGGGTGGTGGAGGCCAATCTTTGTCCCAAGTGACAGAGTGGCCTCCTGCAATGAGTGAGGGTCTCCCCCCCCCACCCGTCAAATGGACCTTTGCAGCTGCCACAGGCTGACAGCTGCAACAGGTCCATTTGAACTGGGAGTGTTTCCCCCAGTGTGGGAAACAGTCCCAGTTTGCTCTAAAATCCCACCCCTCCTCACATAATCCCTTGATCAGGTCAGTTAATGACCTGAAATACCTAAATAAATAGTTTCAATTGGCATCCCGCTGGCTTTAATTGCCTGCGGGAATCCCACCAGCGGGGTCTGCGCACGCACGCCAGCGCGTCAGCGGGGAACTCGGAAGTGCGCGGGTTCGAGGCGGGCTCCGCTCCGGGATTTCACGATTTTTGGGGCCCCCCCGCCAGGAACGCACCCGCTGGCGGGTGCTAAAATGCTGCCCCATATCTCCTCCATCCACCTCCGTAACATTGCCTGCCTCCTCACCTTCCTCAGCCCATCTGCTACTGATACCCTACATGCATGCCTTTGTCTCCACCAGGCTCAACTATTCCAATGCTCTCCATTATCTTCGGCTCATCCAAACTTCTGCCACCTGTTCCCTATCCAGCACCAAGTCCTGCTCATCCATCACCCCTGTCCTTGCTGACCTACACTCCTACATTGACTCCTGGTCCCCCAACGCCTCCAATTTAAAATGCTAATGTTTAAATCCCTTTGTGACCTTGCCCTTTCCTATCTCTGTAACCTCCTCCAGCCCTACAAACCTCCCCCAGAATTCTCCATTCCTCCAGTTCTGGCCTCTTGTGCAGCCCCCTTCCCTTTACCCACCACTGGTGGATATGTCTTCAGCTTTCTAGGCACCACGCTTAGTAATTCACTCCCTGAGCCCCTCCATCTCTCCATCTCTCTCTTGTATTTTAAGACCCTCCTTAAAACCCCTCTTTGACCAAGCTTTAAGTCACCCCTCTTAATATCTCCTTCTTTGTCTCGGCATCAATTTTCGTCTGATCACACCTCTGTAAACTGCCTTGAGACATGTTCCTATGTTAAAGGTGTTATATATATGGGGTTTTTTTTGCAATAAGAAAATTGCTGATGTGAGCCCATGTGCAGATCTGGGAGATTTGGATGTTTAGATACTGAGACTTATTTTCCAAGGATAAGTTGAATTGTGAACATGCCAAAAGCTTTGTGTGAAGGGTAACAGACTGTTCAGGCTGCTACACCAGAGTCGCACTTACTGACAACCAGCTATTAACCAACAAAATAGACAAGCCTTAAATGAAATGGAAGAGAAGGGAATCATTCGGAAATTCAGCAACAAATGGGCTTCTTCCCCTTGTGGTTGCTCAGAAGAAATCTGGGACAGTGCGGGTTTCAACATACACCAAGGAGTTTGATGGATGGATGTTCAAGGATGCACGTTCTCTACCTACCAATTTAGCAGCATTAGAGAAGGGTGCATCATTCAGCTTCAAGGCAAGAGGATCAGTAATGCGATACTCAGTGCCATTTGTCGATTTTTGTTTGAGGGGCTAGATATTATAATTGATGCCATAAATATATACATGTTATATATTACTGCATTTATTTGCTTGTCGTCTATTGTTAAATAAATTCACTTGATAGTCAAAGTCCAAAACAAATGCCATTGCGCTTCTGACAAAGTTATTGAAGGTTCTGCTTCTTTGACAAATGGAGGTAAGTAGATTCTGGTGCAGGGGTATCAGCAGGTGTGTGATCTGGCATAACATATTTTGTAATCAGTAAAAAAAATTTATACCCAAAAATTGAGCATTACTAATGGGAAAATTTACTCCTGCATCTTCAGGAGAGGAAGAGCAAAAAATAGGAGAAAATATGTTCAGGAAATCATGTAGGGTTATAGGAAGGATGCACATCTATTAATAAATTAAGGTTCAATGTAGGCTCAAGAGTTGCCAGCACAATAGATGTATGTTATATAGGTCATTTCATGTAACCATGAGAGAGACCAGCGGTGGTAGGGAAGGAAAAACGTCACACAGTGACTCAAGTTTCCCATTTTGATTGCTGACTAAAATCTGTGGTACTGAGAAGTCTCAATATATTGAATGTTACTTTGATGTTAAGAATACATTACGTGGGGGTGTAGGCGTTTTCAGTACATAGCACCTGCTACATCTGAGTGAATTGGTTTATTGTGCAAAACATAAAGAGAAATGAAAGTTTATGACAGTAATTTCAGCGCACGTACTGGAACTGTGAGAACGCAACCCAGACAGAGGTGTGAATTCCAACGTTTTATTTCAGATTCTGATACCTGCTAAAGCAAATCATTTCTCCGTACCAACTGTATCTGTCTGAAGTGCTCACCATCTATAGCCAATGTAAGTACAATCTCTCCGTAAATATCAGTCCATGGGGCCTGTTTTTTAAATGGTATTTATTCTTATCTTCCTGTGTCATAACAAAGGTGATTTACTCTGAAGCGTGCGGTCTCACTCATTTTTACTATGTGTACACTGTTCACCTTATCGACCGTTCCCTCTGGCAAAGCATTCCATGCTCTGGCAACTATGTGTATAAAGAAAGTTTTCCTAACCTCTCTCCTTGTCTCTCTTTGTGATCATTTTAAATTGACCATCCCTTGTCGCTGACTCCCCAACCAAAGGAAATAGTCTTTCCTTATTCTCTCAAATCTAAAAATCTCTTTAAATCTCTTCTTATGCTTCTCTGCTCCAGTGAAAATAGTCCCAGTATCTCAAGTCTCCTCATAACTATAGTTCCCCATTCCTGATATCATCCCTGCGGCGGTCATCTTGATCCTCCTCATAGCAGAGGAACAGGGGGGAGGCCTAAAGGAGATCTCAATTGCTCTTGTTCTTGCGACCCAGTCTGCAATATTAAACTTAAACAAAAAAAGTTTAAAGATACTTAAAAAAAACTACGCTGTATGTTCTCTGTGCCTTTAATGTCCTTTCTATAATGAATTACCCAAAACTGCACACTCACTGTGGTTCATGATATTCATGAGATAATTAGGACCCATGAGTGATTCTATCAGCTTCCCATTATTACCAGCAGACAATTGCTATGCCCTCATAGGGTCATTCTTCTCTCCTTCGATTTGCGGCTATTGCTGTAACTTGTTTTTAATTTTCTGTGCATTGTTTTTTCAGGTTTTATATATTTTTTTAAAAATTAAATTCAGATGATAAAACAGAAGGGTTACACTTCCGTGGTAAAAATCGGTCATTTTGTACCATGATTCACACACAAACTGAAATTCATTCTGTTAAGTCTACCAGAAAAATCCAAAACAGGATTTCCCATTTTATACTCATCCACCTTTTCATTGAATTTCTGATTGAGGAGAATTTCACCCCTTGGTGTTTTTACTGGGTTTATGTTTTAGATTACACATATTTTAATATCTTTTGATGATGAGCTGGGGGGAAGACGTGAGAGACTGAACGAAACCTACCACACTCCCTCTCACAAAATGACCGATTTTTACCACTGAAAGAGACACTTGCACCAAGGGGAACAGAAACTGGGAGATTGCAGGGAATAATGGAATTAGCAAGTCTGTCAATATTTGGGTAAAAATCAGTAAAAACTGATCAGGAATAAATTGGGAATTTCCCAATGAAAAATTAATAAACATTGAGGAATGTGATATTTATCCATTTTGGCTGGGGATGGTCCTTTAAATGACACTAACTATATTGCACCTCGTGTCTTTCTGTTCCACTGTCTCCGGATACGGGGACTTTCACTTGCAACACAGACACAAGGTGGGGCTCGAGCTGGTTACAAAGTTGTGACTTGGGGATTATATTTTTTGAAAATTATATGGAGGTAAATATTTAGTGTTGTGTTACCTCAACATTCAGGTGCTCTGGTGGTTTTGCAAACATAGGAACAGTTCAAATCGGTCTCTCAAAATGTGTCAGCACAAAAAAAAATTAAAATCCAGACCTTTTCTGCCCCATTTACATCAAGAATAAAAAGGAGGTGCTCAAAAAACAGTGTCCACCCAAGAGACAGACAGGGCAGCCCCACTCAGTGCCATTTAGCTTTCAGGAATGTTACTTTCTTGGAAATTAAAATTTTGTTTTGGCGAATTCCCACAAATTAGATTTTGATTGTGGAAAATCTTTTAACAAAGATGAAACATTGTACAGAGTAAATAATGGGGTTAAAACCTGGCAAGTCTCCAGCCTAAACAGTTTCCATTCAGGGGATTAGAAGAAATAGGTGAAGTAACTGGGGATATATCAAGTCTAATCTTCCAAATCTCACTGGACTCAGGGATAATACTAGTTGATTAGACAGTCACAAACAACCTAGATTTTCCTCCAGGAATCTGCCTGTTTTCATGCAATCCTAGTGCATAAATCAAAGGAAGGCCTACTGCCAAATCTCTTAAAATATTATGAAAGTTTTTTTTAAGTATCTTTAAACTTTTTTTGTTTAAGTTTAATATTGCAGACTGGGTCGCAAGAGCAATTGAGATCTCCTTTAGGCCTCCCCCCTGTTCCTCTGCTATGAGGAGGATCAAGATGACCGCCGCAGTGATGCCATGCTTAACAGGCACCAAAGGTGGCCTCCACCGCCTACCCAGTGGAACCCACACTTCACTGTCTGCAAATCCAGGAGGGGCTACTTCACTGTGACGAGTTTGTAATGCTTGAGAAAGTTCAAGGCCCATAAAGTAGGACATCGAGCCATAGGCCCATATGACCCACACCGGGTGAAGGCCATAGCTCAAAGTGCAGTATCATGGTCCATATTATAGTACACCAGGTCAAGGGGCTAATACCAATTGCACAGTACATCAGTGTGAAGGGCTGAGGTCTTTAGAGCAGGATGCCAGGCCCATGGCCAAGACCCAGAATGCAGGACACCCGTGAAAGATTAAGGTCCAAAACATAGGACACCACCAAGAGCAGAAGAGAGGAGGATGTAAGTTAAGAAGTGGTATTTAGGTGACACCAAACTCAGGTTTACAAAGCCTGTAGATTGTAGGAGGAAGAAGATGCTGAGGGAGGGAAGAATTTCCACAGTTTTGAGCAGAGTTAAAGTAGGAGGTGGTACAGTGTTTTTGGCTACCACGGCAGTTCATGGCAATCTAAGCTCATTCACCTGTGGTTAGTGATAGGTTGGATGTAGCTATCCATGGCAGACTTCTTTTGCAATTCTCTGACTTAAGATTTGGGTCCTGCTTTTCCTCTAATGGGGGAGGGTCACAGATCACTCCATCCCACACTTCCTTGTTTCCTTTTATCTCTCCTTTTATGGAAGATCACTTTTCAACTGGCATTTAATTATCTCTTTCCTCAGTTGGAAGATATTCTGATTAATTAAATCTATGAATTCTGACAGTCTAGGTGAACAATTAAGGGCTTACAGAGTGTAAATTCTTGTTCATGTGTTGCATGTTTTCTCTAACCTAGGTTGTATAAAACCTAAAACACTCAGCCCAGTGTGGCAACAGCTGGAGTTACGAAAACCCTGATACAGGGCCCGATTTTAGCAGGGCTGCGGGTTCTCGGCGGATGGGCTAGAGGGCGCGTGGGTAAAGCGCCCGGTGAAATTAGTGGGTTTCCCGCGCGATCGTAGCAGGCAAACCACTAATTGGATCCACTTACCTGCTCCTCCGGGTTCCCCGCTGCTGATCTGCGCTTCGGGCGGCCTGCACAGGCACAGTAAGATCTGTCAGCTGGAGGAGCTCTATTTAAAGGGGCAGTCCTCCACTGACAGATGCTGCAACCAATAGCAAAGATGACTGCATGGAGCAGCCCAGGGGGAAGGCTGCTCCCAGTTTAATGATGCCTCACTCCAGGTATCAATACATGGGGTGAGGAGGAGGGGGAGGACAGAGATCTTCCACCCGGCACCAGGAAGGCCTGGCTCGAGGTGGCAGAGGGGGTCACCTGCGCCACCAACATATCGCCCACCTGCACACAGTGCAGGAGGCGGTCCAATGACCTCAGTAGGTCAGCCACAGTGAGTACACGTAGTCTTTCCCCTACACTCCGTCTGCCACATCACTGCCCCCACCCCACATCTCCTTCGGCACTGCCAACACTACTCTGTCACATCACCCCTCATACCCACTCAAACCCCATCCTCATCTTACCTGCACCTACTCACCTCGCCAGTACTCACCCTGCCACTACCACGCAACCCAATCCTCATACAATCTCATGGCTCTATCCCAGTGTGGGAAACAGTTCCATGTTGTTCCAAAATCCCACATAGTCCCTTAATCAGGTCAGTTAATGACCTGAAATACCTAAATCAATATTGTCAAGTGGCATCCCGCTGGCTTTAATTGCCTGCGGGATTCCCACCAGCGGGAGCTGGGCGCGCACGCCGGCGCGTCAGCGGGGAACCCGGAAGTGGGCGGGATCGAGGCGGGATCTGGTCCCGCTCCTGGATTTCCCGATTTTCGGGGCCCCCCCCTGCCGAGAACACACCCGATAGCGGGTGGTAAAATAGAGCCCACAGTTTTAAAATGAAGAGCTGAAAGTAGATGAAGGCATAGTGGCACTTTATGGTGCAAATGGCTGATGTATACCCTGTTGGTACTGATGTAACTGGCATTTTTGAGTCCACTGCCCCAACCTCTTCTGTCATTTCCTTAGATTTTTCCCTATTAACCATTTATCTATCACTCAATGATTTTCTTGACCAAGTTTTGAATAATGCTCAAGTTAAATCTTCACAGGAAAGGTTACTCACATATATTATTGGCTGTCTTCCAGAGTTTAACCGTCTCAAATCGTCATAACTCTCCAACAGGTGATTGAAGATATTGCCTTAAAAAGCAAAGCCTGTCACAATGGCAACAGGTAAGTGTATTACACTGGAAAACAAGAGAAGGAAAGGAACTGGGTGTGACACTCCTTTCACACTCTGGGACTGGGTGGTACAGTGGGTCAGACACTGTCCTTTCACACTCTGGGACTGGGTGGTACAGTGGGTCAGACACTGTCCTTTCACACTCTGGGACTGGATGGTACAGTGGGTCAGACACTGTCCTTTCGCACTCTGGGACTGGGTGGTACGGTGGGTCAGACACTGTCCTTTCACACTCTGGGACTGGGTGGTACAGTGGGTCAGACACTGTCCTTTCGCACTCTGGGACTGGGTGGTACAGTGGGTCAGACACTGTCCTTTCACACTCTGGGACTGGGTGGTACAGTGGGTCAGACACTGTCCTTTCACACTCCGGGACTGGGTGGTACAGTGGGTCAGACACTGTCCTTTCACACTCTGGGACTGGGTGGTACAGTGGGTCAGACACTGTCCTCTCACACTCTGGGACTGGGTGGTACAGTGGGTCAGACACTGTCCTTTCACACTCTGGGACTGGGTGGTACAGTGGGTCAGACACTCTCACACTCTGGGACTGGGTGGTACAGTAGGTTAGACACTGTCCTTTCACACTCTGGGACTGGGTGGTACAGTAGGTTAGACAATGTCCTTTTAAGGTTGTTTTTGCACAGCGTCCTTTTGCATCCCTGGGATTGGGAAAGTGGGTCCATGTGGGTATCGGATGAAGATGTAGTGCCCCTCAATAGTTGCATAGCTTACACATGAAAAGTACTCACTTGGGTGAGGTATCAGACAATGGCTGGTGCCTGTGCAACTGCACCCAGCTAGAGTCAGGGACTTTCAGACAGAAAGGGTAGAATAAGAGAAACTAGAAAAAGTGAAGATTGAGAAGTTGCAGTGTGAGTTTACATGTTTATCTGATGAGTGTAACTCATTTCACTCTTTCAGAGAGGAATGCTACAATCAGTATGACAATGAAGGCAGAAACAGGTGGCAGCATAATTTCACCAGTTATTGAGAACTCTAATATTAGCTCCATGCCCATCACAATCAACGTGGAGAGTGTTTGCAAGAGCGGCCAGGAAGGTAAGACAGCACTGTTAGTGCAAGTATCCGAATGCAGAATCCATGGGCATCAACAACTGGAATAAAATAAATCATTCCCATTAGATTTTATTACATCACTGTGCAATCACATGGAAGGTTCCAGAACATTGTTTTTTTTATAGACCTCACCAGTGTTCCCCAGTGGGGAAAGGCACCAGTTTTCAGACTGGGAAAGTGCCAGGTTCTATCTCAGTTCTGTGTCACGTTAACTGATCTGAAGTGGTAAGGTGCTGCTATTGGCTTTAGCAGCCCAGGTCTAAGGAGGGGAACAATCAGCCAGGGTTTCTTTTTCTGATCATTATCCAGTGACTCCCACTGGCAAATGTGTGCGTGTGAGTATATATGTGTTTTGGGCACCTTATTTTAGAAAGGACATTAAAACCAGAGAGTCTCCAGTGTAGATTCACCAGGGTGATAACAGAGATGAGAAACTATAGTATGAGGAGGCACTTGAGAAACTAGGACTAATTCAACTGGAGAAGGCTATGAGCAGATTTAATAGAGGATTTTAAATGTATGAAGAGTTTTGATAGAATGAATAGGAAAAGATTATTCTCTCTAGTTGGAGAATCAATGACAAGGGGTCATCAATTTAAAATTGTCACTAAGGGAGTGAGGAGAGGGGTTAGGATAAATTTCTTTATTTAGAGAGCTCTTGAAACATAGAATGCTTTGCCATAGGACTTAGCTCAGGCAAAGACCAGTGCATCTTTTAAGGAAAGAGTAGGTAAATATTTGAAGTAGAGGAAAGTATGTGGCTTTTGGGACACAGCAGGGCAGTTGGGCTAGTTTTGGATCTAGCAAAGAGCTGGCACAGACATGATGGGCCAAATGGCTTACTTCTGTGCTGGTAACTTCTGTGGCTCTTTGCCAGGTGAGGACAGGATCAGGCTTGGCTGTGATGTCTCCCACAGTGGAATAGCCTACTAACTAGACTTACACATGAAGAATGATCACTTGGATGACGTACTGGAGAGCGGTTGGTGCCCATGGAACCCTTACTCCATTGAAGATCCTGCACCTTCAGGAGAGGTGGGGACAAATTTTGAGAACTTAAAACAATCTCCCAGCATCCATTCATGGAATAAATTATAAGAACATAAGAACATAAGAAATAGGAGCAGGAGTAGGCCAATCGGCCCCTCGAGCCTGCTCCGCCATTCAATAAGATCATGGCTGATCTGATCCCAACCACAAATCTAAAGAACACAAGAAGTAGGAGCAGGACCCGGCCACTCAGCCCCTGGGCCCTCTCCGCCATCCACAGGGCATTGAACGATCCGAGCTCAGCTTCATGTCCAATTTCCTGCCCGCTCCTCATAACCCCTAATTCCCTTTACTTCTAGGAAACTGTCTATTTCTGTTTTAAATTTATCTAATGATGTAGCTTCCACAGCTTCCTGGGGCAGTAAATTCCACAGACCTACCACCCTCTGAGTGAAGAAGTTTCTCCTCATCTCAGTTTTGAAAGAGCAGCCCCTTATTCTAAGATTATGCCCCCTAGTTCTAGTTTCACCCATCTTTGGGAACATCCTTACTGCATTCACCCGATCAAGCCCCTTCACAATCTTATATGTTTCAATAAGATCGCCTCTCATTCTTCTGAACTCCAATGAGTAGAGTCCCAATCTACTCAACCTCTCCTCATATGTCCACCCCCTCATCCCTGGGATTAACCGAGTGAACCTTCTTTGTACTGCCTCGAGAGCAAGTATGTCTTTTCTTAAGTATGGTGACTCCCTGCACAATATGGCCATGAAGGATGGTTAGGTTAGGTGAAGCTTCAAGTAATAAATGGAACTGGATGTGCTGGCACCAAATAAAGCAGTCTATGTATTTACATTCACCCCCACCCCCCCATACCTACCACTTATGGAGCATGTTCTGCACTCCTAGTCCCACATCTTTACTTACACCAGAGCTTTATCACGTCAGTCACAGAGTAAGGGGTAGTTAAAGCACGCAGCCATCCCTCTCTATCTCTGTCTTGTTTGTGAGCGGATTAGCAGTTAGGCCTGTAGCTCCATCCCCCAATTGCCTCGTACAATGGGCCGGTTATTCTGCAGGGAAGAAATGAATTGGAAAGAAAGGAAATGAGATGAGATGAGGCGATACAAGTGTGGAACATACCAGGAAAAAGACAGATAGAGAAGGAGGTAGGAGAGGGACAATCTGATGGAGAAAACAGCAAAGGGGAGGGCAGTGACTCGCTACTGACAGGAAGTGAGCTGCAGGATGGAGTTGGCATGTAATCAGTAAGGTTATGATAAGTATTTCAACCTATGGTACCTGAGATGCTGAATTCACTGCTGGTAACCCCGTACGTATGGTAGGCCATCCCCATGTCTATTTCACTAGTTATGTGGCTTATCCTTACAAGTTAGATATCTTCACTAAAGCGGAAATATACAGTAAATGGTAAAACTTTAAAAGGAATTAGAGGAGCAGAGCGACTTACGGTTCAGATACACAAACCCTTAAAAGTGGGAGGATAATTTGATGAAGCTGTAAAAAAAGCATATGGGATTCTAGAATTTATAAACGGGTATAGAGAAAGAACTTGTATTTATATGGTGCCTTAGCACTTACTCAGGATGTCACAAACACCTCCCAACTGATGAAATATTTTGGAAGTGCAGTCAGTTAGATGAACATGCCTTCCTGGGGACCTTGCTCGCCAAGAGCACATATAGGAAAATCGTGCCTTAGAGGGAAAGCTGCAAAAGCGCAGAACTGTAGCACAGAGCTGGGTGAGAGTTGGGTGAATCTGCTATATGGAGTGGCTTGCTAAACAGTGACGATGAGAATTTGGTGAGAGTGGGAAGGAGGTGCTAAGTAATTTAAACCAAGGGGCAACAGTAAATATATAAATAAATAATCAGAGTAATTAATTAGATCTAAGGGGATAAAATTAACTAAGTAGTGGATACCAACATTAAAGGGATCCGAATTGCATTAAATAAAAATCTGGTATACATAAATAATAAATAGGAGTTAAGGGGATACTTAAATAAAGAAGTTAATAAATAAAAAATAAGACTAATTAATTACAAATTAATCTGAAAACAAGCTAAATCCATCTACTAAATATAATCTAGATCTCAAGTAATTCTATCATATCTAGAATTAAATTACTACTAACAAATAAATAAATAAATAGAAACTAGAAATAGCAGTGCAGGCTAAATGTTGGGACAACAATATGTGGGAGTTTGTAAATAGTGAAGCTGTCCCGGATTGCCACATCTGCAGGAAATGCGTCTGCCTTGAGACACACCTGCTCAGAGTCCTTGAGCTGGAGAGCGAGTTAGAGACACTGACACATAAGGGAGGGGGAGGAATTTCTGGATAGTTTTCTCCAGAGCACAGTCATACCTCAGAGGAAAGCACAGGTGCAGGAAGGGGAAGAGTGTGACTGTCAGTCAGCAGGGTAAGGGGAACCAAGGGGAGCTAGAGAAGGAGGTCCTGCAGACACTGGTCCTATCCAACAGGTATAAACGTATTTGATACCTGTGAGGATAAGGGGAAAGACTGCGGGGAGGACTGCCACAATGCTGGCCTAGGCACCGTGGAGCAGAGGACTGTCCAAGGAGGGGAGGAGCAGAATAAAAACGTGCTAGTTATAGGGGATTCAGTAATTAGGGGGATTGATAGAATCCTCTGCAGCCACGATCGAGAGTCCGAAAGGGAGTGTTGCCTACCTGGTGCCAGGGTAAGGGATATCTCAATGCGGCTGGAAAGGAATTTGGAAAGGGAGGAGGAAAATCCAATTGTGGTCCATGTCAGGACCAATGACAAAGGGAAGAAAAGGGAGGAGGTCCTGCTGAGGGAGTATCAGGAGTTAGGAGCTAAATTAAAAAGCAGGACGTCAAGGGTAGTAATCTCAGGATTATTACCTGAGCCACATGCTAATTGGCACAGGACATACAGATCAGGAAGGTGAACATGTGGCCAAAGGAGTGGTGTGGGAAGGAGGGGTTCCATTTCATGGGATACTGGCACCAGTACTGGGACAGGAAGGAGCTGTACTGTTCGGATGGGCTGCACCTGAACCAGGGTGGTACCGGAAAGGATAAATGGGGTGGTAAAAAGGACGTTAAACTAATAAATGGGGGGAGGTCTCCATTAGAAACAATTGTAAAAACTATAGTTTAATGATTTTTAAAAAGGGATAAAAGCAGAGTTTGGGTCCCAAACAGTGATATAGATACTTCAGGTGAAGGGAATACTAAAATAACTAATGTAGTTACAGCAGGAGTGACAAATAAGAAACGTGTTAAGTTAAACGGTGTGAGAAAGACAGCATTAGGGCAGAAGGACAGGTTAGGGTCTCTTGCCCAAATAAGAGGTTTATATACTAATGTACGGAGTATAAGAAATAAATTGAGTGAACTAGAGGTTCAAATACAGCTTAGAAGGTATGACATGGTGGCCATTACTGAGACATGGCTGCAAGCTGATCATGATTGAAAATTAAATATTCCAGGTTATAAGATCTTTAGAAAGGATAGGGAAACTGGAAGAGGAGGAGGGGTAGCCTTATTGATTAAAGATACTATTCCAACATTGGTAAGAGAGGATCTAGGTAAGGGAAAGCAATCAGCGGAGACTCTATCAGGAGGACATAGATGGTACAGGAGGAGGCCATTCAGCCCATTATGCCTGTGCCAGCTCTTTGAAAGAGCTATCCAATTAGACCCATTCCCCTGCAATTTTTTTCCCTTCAAGTATTTATGCAATTCCCTTTTGAAAGTTACTGTTCAATCTGCTTCCACCACCCTTTCAGGCAGTGCATTCTAGATCATTACAATTCGCTGCGTAAAAAAAGGTTTCCTCATGTCGCCTCTGGCTCTTTTGCCAATCGTCTTAAATCTGTGTCCTCTGGTTACTGACCCTTCTGCCACTGGAAACAGTTTTTCCTTATTTACTAAACATAGAAACATAGAAAATAGGAGCAGGAGTAGGCCATTCGGCCCTTCGAGCCTGCTCCACCATTCAATATGATCATGGCTGATCCTCTATCTCAATACCATATTCCTGCTCTCTCCCCATACCCCTTGATGCCTTTTGTGTCTAGAAATCTATCTAGCTCAATCTTAATATATTCAGTGACTTGGCCTCCACAGCCTTCTGTGGTAGAGAATTCCACAGGTTCACCACCCTCTGAGTGAAGAAATTTCTCCTCATCTCAGTCCTGAGACTGTGGCCCCTCGTCCTGGACCCCCAGCCAGGGGAAACATCCTCCCTGCATCCAGTCTGTCTAGCCCTGTCAGAATTTTATATGTTTCAATGAGATCCCCTCTCATTCTTCTAAACTCGAGTGAATACAGACCGAGCCGACCCAATCTCTCCTCATATGACAGTCCTGCCATCCCAGGGATCGGTCTGGTGAACCTTTACTGCATTCCCTCTATGGCAAGTATATCCTTTCTTAGGTAAGGATACCAAAACTGCACACAGTGCTCCAGGTGTGGTCTCACCAAGGCCCTGTATAACTGCAGGTAGACATCCTTGCTCCTATACTCAAATCCTCTTGCAATGAAGGCCAACATACCATTTGCCTTCCTAACTGCTTGCTGCACCTGCATGTTTGCTTTCAGTGACTGTGTACAAGGACACCCAGGTTCCTTTGTACATCAACATTCCCCTATCTATCACCATTTAAATAATACTCTGCTTTTCTGTTTTTCCTTCCGAACTGGATAACTTCACATTTATCCACATTATACTGCATCCGCCATGTATTTGCCCACTCACTTAACTTGTCTAAATTGCCATGAAGCCTCTTTGCATCCTCCTCACAACTCACAATCCCACCTAGTTTTGTGTCATCAGCAAACTTGGAAATATTACATTTGGTTCCCTCATCCAAATCATTGATATATATAGTGACTAGCTGGGGCCCAAGCACTGATCCCTGTGGTACCCCACTAGTCACTGCCTGCCACCCCGAAAAAGCTCCATTTATTCCTACTCTCTGTTTCCTGTCTGTTAACCAATTTTCAATCCATGCCAGTATATTACCACCAATCCCATGTGCTTTAATTTTGCACACTAACCTCTTATATGGGACTTTATCAAAGGCCTTCTGAAAATCCAAATAAACCACATCCACTGGTTCTCCCTTATCTATTCTACCAGTTACATCCTCAAAAAACTCCAGTCGGTTTATCAAACATGATTTCCCTTTCATAAATCCATGTTGACTTTGTCTAATCCTGTTAATACTTTCTAAGTGTCCTGTTATCACATCCTTTATAATAGACTCTAGCATTTTCCCTACTACTGATGTTAGGCTAACCGGTCTGTAATTCCCTGTTTTCTCTCCCTCCTTTTTTAAAATAGTAGGGTTACATTTGCCACCCTCCAATCTGCAGGAACTGTTCCATAATCTATAGAATTTTGGAAGATGACAACCAATGCATCCACTATTTCCATGGCTACCTCTTTTACTACTCTGGGATGCAGATTATCAGGCCCTGGGGATTTATCGGCTTTCAGTCCCATTAATTTCTCCAGCACTATTTTTTTACTAATACTAGTTTCCTTTAATTCCTCCTTCTCACTATCCCTTGGTTCCCTAGCATTTCTGGGAAGTTATTTGTGTCCTCTTCTGTGAAGACAGAACCAAAGTATTTGTTTAATTGCTCAGCCATTTCCCTGTTCCCCATTATAAATTCTCCCATTTCTGACTGTAAGGGACCTAATTTGTCTTCACTAATCTTTTTCTTTTTACATACTTGAAGCTTTTACAATCCACTTTTATGTTCCTTGCAAGTTTACTCTCATACTCTATTTTTCCCCTCTTAATCAATCTCTTGGTCCTTTTTTGCAGAATTCTAAACTGCTCCCAATCCTCAGGCTTGCTACTTTTTCTGGCAACTTTATATGACTCCTCTTTGGATCTAATACTATCCTTAATTTCTTATGTTAGCCATGGTTGGCCGCTTTTCCTTTTGTGTTTTTGTGCCAGAAAAGAATGTATAATTGTTGCAATTCATGCATTTGTTCCTTAAATGTTAGCCATTGCCTATCCACCGTCATGCCTTTTAATGAAACTTCCCAATCTATCATAGCCAACTCACTCCTCATACCTTCATAGATTCCTTTGTTTAAATTTAGGACCCTAGTTTCGGATTGGACAACTTCACTTTCCATCTTAATGAAGAATTCTATCATGTTATGAACACTCTTCCCTAAAGGACCCCGCACAACAAGATTATTAACGAACCCTTCTCATTGCACAATACCCAATCTAGGATAGCCTGTTCCCTAGTTGGCTCCTCAACGTACTGGTCTAAAAAACTATCTCGTACGCACTCCAGGAATTCACCCTCCACAATATTATTGCTAATTTGGTTTGGCCAGTCTATATGCAGATTAAAGTCACCCGTGATTACTGTAGTACCCTTGTTACATGCATCTCTAATTTCCTGTTTGATCCCATCCCCTACATTACCACTACTGTTTGGAGGTCTATTGACAACTCCCACCAGTGTTTTTTGCCCCTTGGTGCTTCTTAACTCCACCCAGATTGATTCTACATCTTTGATTTTCTGAGAGAATATCCTTTCTCACTATTGCTCTGATTTCATCCTTTACGAACAACACCACCCCACCTACTTTTCCTTTTTGCCTGTCCTTCCTAAATATCGAATACCCTTGGATATTCAGCTCCCAGCCTTGGTCACCCTGCAGCCATGCCTCTGTATTTGCTATTATATCGTATCCATTTACGTCTATTTGTGTTGTTAATTCGTCTACCTTATTATGAATGCTTCATGCATTCAGATACAGTGCCTTTAGATTTGTCTTTTTAACATTTTTAGATATCTTAACATTTTTCTGTATTTTGGCCCTATTTGTCTTATTACCATTTTTTCTTACCCGGACCCTACCTGTTGTCTTTTGTTTGTATGCTCTGTCCCTTCCTGACACAATCCGGTTATCCTTACCCCAATCACTTTCCTGCACTGCTTCTTTGTCTCTTCTCTTTAGCATTCTAGATTTCTCTCCACTGGACCCTCCCCCCCCCCCCCCCCCCCATTTAGTTTAAAAGCCTATCTACCTCCCTAGTTATTCGATTCGCTCGAACTCTGGTCCCAGCATGGTTCAGGTGTAGTCTGTCCCAATGGAACAGCTCTCTCTTTACCCAGCACTGGTGCCAGTGCCCCACGAATTGAAACCCACTTCTCCCACACCAATCTTTGAGCCACGCATTCATCTCCCTGATCCTATTGACCCTATGTCAATTTGCTTGTGGCTCAGGTAATAATCCAGAGATTATTACCTTTGTGGTTCTGCTTTTTAATTTAGTCCCTAGCTGCTCAAACTCTCCCATCAGAACCTTTTTCTTAGTCCTACCTATGTCGTTGGTACCTACGTGGACAACGACAACTGGATCCTCACCCTCCCACTCCAAGTTCTTCTCCAGCCCGGAGGAGATGTCCTTAACCCTGGCACGGGTAGGCAACATAGCCTTCGGGACTTATGCTCCTGTCTGCAGAGAACAGCGTCTATCCCCCTAACTGTACTGTTGCTTACTACAACCACCTTCCTTTTTACTCCCCCCACTTGAATGACTTCCTGTACCAAGGTGCCGTGGTCAGTTTGCTCGTCCTCCCTGCAGTCCCCGCACTTGTCCACAAGGTCGTAAGAACCTCAAATCTATTGGACAAGCGCAGGGACTGAGGCTCCTGCAATACTACCTCCTGGATCCCCGTACCTGCCTCACTCGCAGTCACACCCTCCTGTCCCTGACCACATGTCAATTCTAAAGTATTTAATCTAAGGGGTGTGGCTGCCTCCTGGAGCAAAATGTCCAGGTAGCTTTCTCCCTCCTTGATGTCTCGCAATATCTGCAGCTCGGACTCCAGCTCCTCAACTCGGAGCTGAAATTCCTCGAGCTGCAGACACTTACTGCAGATGTAGTCGCCCTGGACAAAAATGTCCACAAGCTCCTACATATTGCAGCAGCAACACATCTCCTGTTCTCCCATTATTTTATTTATTTAATTAATCAATTTAGTGTTAATCAAATTACTTACCTTGTTTAATTAGATTAATTAAATTAAGTTTAATTTTTTAAATTTAGTTATATGCTATATGTTAACGTAAAACTTAGCCCACAGTCACTACCAATCTCTTACCTGCCTCAGTGATGTCACACTGCAGTTTTCTCTTGTTGCAGATCTGCTGCTGTTTTTATCCCCATATTCAGTCTTCTGCTGCTCAGGTCCGCCGTCACTCTGCAGAAAAAGTTAGGAAAAGCAAGGCAAAGCAGCACCTCCTTCCCCCACTTCACCAAACTCCCACACTTACCAAACTTTCAAGCTGTTCTCTCTGTGCCCGCTGCACTCTCAGGCCCCAGTATTTCTACTGTTTGTGACTCAGCCCTGCTCTGCTAATGTTTCAGGAACCAATTTAATCTATCTAACCAATTAACTAAGTACAGCAGCTCTCCAGTAGGAGAGCTTGCTTGTTTGTCTCTGCTTAAGCCTGACAGAAACTTAAAAATTTAAAGTTTAAAATTGAACTTAAAGTTGATAGCAATTTACACTAGATTTTAAAAGAGACTAACCCTGAAACTCCCACACTTACCAAACTCTCAAGCTGTTCACTCTGTGCCCGCTCCTCTATCAAAACTGTTCATGATTTTGAACACCTCTATCAAATCTCCCCTTAATCTTCCCTGTTATAAGGAGAACAACCCCAGCTTCTCCAGCCTCTCCACATATCTGAAGTCCCTCATCCCTGGTACCATACTAGTAAATCTCTTCTGCACCCTCTCTAAGGCCTTGACATCCTTCCAAAAGTGCAGTGCCCAGAATTGAACACAATACTCTAGCTGAGTCTAACCAGTGTTTTGTAAAGATTTAGCATAACTTCCTTGCTTTTGTACTCTATGCCTCTATTAATAAAGCCCAGGACCTCATAGGTTTTTTTTAACAGCCTTCAAAGATTTATGTACATACACCCCCAGGTCTCTCTGTTCCTGCACCCCTTTTAAAATTGTACCATTTAGTTTATATTTCCTCTCCTCATTCTTCCTACCAAAATGTATCACTTCACACTTCTCTGCGTTAATTCCATCCGCCATGTGTCTGCCCATTCCACCAGTCTGTCTACATCCTCCTGAAGTCTGTTACTGTCCTCCACATTGTTTACTACATTTCCGAGTTTCGTGTCATCTGCAAACTTATACCAAGTCCAGGTCATTAATATATGTCAAAAAGAACAGTGATCCTAATACACCACTGTATACTTTCCTCCAGTCTGAAAAACAACCGTTCACCATTAATCTCTGCTTTCTGTCTTTCTGTCCCATAGCCAATTTTGTATCCACGCTGCTGCATAAGAACATAAGAATATAAGAAATAGAAGCAGCAGTAGGCCATATGGCCCATCAAGCCTGCTCCGCCAATCAAGAAGATCATGGCTAATCTTCTACCTCAACTCCACTTTGCCGCCCTATCCCCATATCCCTTGATTCCCTTAGTGTCCAAAAATCTATCGATCTTAGTCCCACTGTCCCTTTAATCCCATGGGCTTTAATTTTGCTAATAAATATATTATGTGGTACTTTACCAAAAGCCTTTTGAAAGTCTACCCTCATCAACCCTCTCCATTACTTCAGCAAAGAACTCAAATCAAATTAGTCAAACATGATTTTCCTTTAACAAATCCATGTTGACTTTCATTTATTAGCCCAGACTTTTCCAAGTGCCAATTAATTTTGTCCCGGATTATTGTCTCTAAAAGTTTCCCCACCACCGATGTTAGGCTGACTGGCCTGTAATTGCTGGCTTTATCCCTCTCCCTTTTTTTGAAAAGGGGTGTAACATTTGCAGTCTTCCAGTACCGTCCCCATATCTAAGGAGGATTGGAAGATTGTGGCCAGAGCCTCTGCAATTTCTACCCTTATTTCCCTCAGCAACCTAGGATGCATCCCATCTGGACCGGGTGACTTTTCTACTTTGAGTACTGCCAATCTTTTAAGCAGCTCGTCTATCTATTTTTATCCTATCCAATATCGCTACTACCTCCTCCTTTACTGCTACAATGGCAGCATCCTCTTCTCTAGTGAAGACGGATGCAAAGTATTCATTTAGTACCTCAGCCTCCACAAGAAGATCTCCTTTTTTGTCCTTAATCAGTCCCACCCTTCCTTTGACTACCCTTTTACTATTTATATGTTTATGAAAGACTTTTGGGTTCCCTCTTATGTTAGCCACTAATCTATTCTCATCCTCTCTCTTTGCCCCTCATATTCCCTTTTTTAGACCTCGTCTTTACTTTCTGTATTCAGCCTGGTTCTCAACTGTATTATGAACCTTACATTCGTCATATGCCTCCTTTTTCTATTTCATTTTAATCTCTATATCTTTAGTCATCCAGGGAGCTCTAGCTTTGGATGCCTTTCTTTTCCCCTCATAGGAATGTGTCTACTCTGTACCCGAACCAACTCCTCCTAGAAGGCCTCCCATTGTTCAATTACTGTTTTGCCTGCCAATTTTTGATTCCAATCCACCTGGGCAAAATCCCTTTTTAACTCACTGAAATTATCCCTCCTTCAGTTAAGTATTTTCACATTTGATTGTACCTTGTCCTTTTCCATAACTATTCTAAACCTAATGATATTATGATTATTGTTCCCCCAAATGCTCTCTCACTGAACATGCTCTGGCTGCCCCACTTCATTCCCCAGAACTGAGAACCAGCACTGTTTCCTTCCTGGTTGGGCTGGAATTGAGGAATAAGAGAGGACTTAAAACTGTAATTGGAGTTGGCTACAGGCCTCCTGATAGCAGCAATGAAGTGGCAGAATGTATTAATTCAGAGATTAGAGAGGCTTGAAGCAAAAGCAGAGTTCTTTTAATGGGAGACTTTGATTTTCATATAAATTGTGAAGAGCAGAGTAGCTCAAGTCAGAAAGGTAGTGAATTTCTTGAGTGCACTCAAGATATTTTACTGGGACAATATGTTCTAGAACCAACAAGAGGGCCATACTAGGTTTAGTAACGAGTAATGAGCCAGTTTTAGTTAAGAATCTAACAGTAAGGGAACATTCATCTAACCATGATCATAATATGATCGAATTTAATATTAGGTTTGAAAAAGAGAAACTTAACACTGTTACAAAGATTCTAGATTTTGGTATGGCTAACTTTAATGGGATGAGACAGAGACTGACAACAGCAAACTGGTCAAAACTGTTATCAGGTAAAACTACAGATGAACAGTGGGAGGTGTTCAAAAAATAATTTAGCTTAATACAGCACCAGTATATACCCCTAGGGGGCAGGAGCTCTACTTACCAAATAAAACAGTCATAATCGACAAAAGAGGTGAGAGATCATATAAAACTAAAAGAAAGAGCATATAAAAGTGCAACGAATAGTGTAAATCCAGGGGACTGGGAGAGATATAAAGAACAGCAAAAGAAGACAAAAAAGATAGTAAGAGCTGCAAAAACCATACGAAAAGAAATTTGTGAGGGATATCAAGATTAACACAAAAAGTTTTTACAATTATATTAGAAGAAAAAGGGTAGTAAAGGCTAATGTGGGTCCTTTAAAAACAGATGTGGGTAATATATATGTAAATAAGGAAATGGCAGATTTGTTGAATAATTTTATGTCAGTCTTCACAATAGAGGAAGAGGATAATATACCTGACATTCCAAGGAAACTAATAATGAATCAAGGACTGGAATTCACTAAAGTTAACATAAGCAAGAAAACAGTATTAGAAAAAATAATGGCACTCAAGACTGACAAATCCCCAGAACCTGGTAGTTTCCACCCTATGGTTTTAAAGGAAGTAGGTGAGGAAATTGCAGGTGCTTTAGCCAAAATCTTCCAAAGCGCTCTCGATTCAGGAATTGTGCTTTAGATTGGAAAATTGCAAATGTAACTCCATTATTTAAGAAAAGTGTGAAAGAGAAATGATAGACCTGTTAGACTAATATCTGTTGTGGGAAAGTTATTGGAATCTATAATTAAGGACAGTGTGACTGAGCACTTAGAGAAATTTGAGCTTATTGGAGAGAGCCAACCTGGATTTGTAAAGAGTAGGTCATGTCGAACGAACCTAATTTAATTTTTTGATGAAGTAACTGAAGTAGTAGACATGGGAATGTCTATGGATGTAGTTTATACAAAAAGCATTCAATAAGGTTCTACATAAGAGACTGTTAGCTAAAATTAAAGCTCATGGAATTGAAGGCAAATTATTGACCTGGTTAGGAGATTGGTTAGGCGGTAGAAGACAGAGAGCAGGGATAATGGGTATGTACTCGAATTGGAAGGAGATGACCAGTGGTGTCCCACAAGGATCTGAGCTGGGACCTCAACTAATCACTGTATTTGTTAATGACTTAGGTAAGACAATAGAGAGCCACATATCCAAGTTTGCTGATGACACAGAGATTGGTGGCATAGTAAGTAATGTAGACAGAGCATAAAATTACAAAGAGACATTAACAGATTAAGTAAGTGGGCAAAACTGTGGCAAATGGATTTCAATGCAGTAAGTGTGAGGTCATCCATTTTAGATCAAAAAGGATAGATCCGAGTATCTTTTAAATGGTGAAAAGCTAGGAACGGTGGAAGTCCAAAGAGATTTAGGGGTCCATGTACACAGATCATTAAAATGTAGTAGTCAGGTACAAAAAAAATCAAAAAGGCTAATGGAATGTTAGCCTTTATAACTAAAGGGCTAGAATATAAAGGGAAGGAAGTTTTGCTACAGCTATACAAAGCCCTGGTTAGACCACATCTGGAGTAGTGTGTACAGTTCTGGGCACTGCATCTTAGAAAGGATATATTGGCCTTGAAAGGAGTGCAGCGCAGATTCACCAGAATGTTACCAGGGCTCCAAGAGTTAGATTATGAGTTGTAAACAATTTTACAACACCAAGTTATAGTCCAACAATTTTATTTGAAAATCACAAGCTTTCGGAGGCTTCCTCCTTCCTCAGGTGAATGTGGAAAATCATAGATTATGAGGAGAGATCTCCACATCATAGATTATGAGGAGAGATTATATAAACTAGGCTTGTATTCCCTTGAATATGGAAGGTTGAGGGGTGATTTGTTTGAGGTTTTTACAATTTTGAAAGGAATTGATAGGGTAGATAGAGAAAAACTTTTTCTGCTGATGGGGGAGTTTAGGACAAGTGGACATAACCTTAAAACCAGAGCCAGGCCATTCAGGAGAGAAGTTAGGAAACACTTCTTCACGCAAATGGTGGTAGAAGTGTGGAACTTTCTCCCACAAAAAGCAGTAGATTAATAATTATATTAATATATAAAAATAAATGTATAATGTATTAATAATTGATAATTTAATGATTATAAGTAATTATTATAATTAATAATTTTAAATCTGTGATTGATTGATTTTTGCTAGCTGAGGGTATTAAGGGATATGGAGCCAAGGGGGGTGGATGGAGTTAGGATACAGATCAGCCATGGTCTCATTGAATGGCGGAACAGGCTCGAGGGGCTGAATGGCTTACTCCTCTTCCTATGTTCCTGTGCGCCCGCCCCCCCCCCCACCTCCCCCCATAACATCAGGCCCCAACAGCTGCTGTCAGCAGGCAAGGCTTCACACTGGCACCATGCATTCATGAAACTGATCCTAGTGTTGTTTTATGGGCAAAGAGGACAAATTAACTCAGGGGTTTAAAAGCCAAAAGATTGTGGGAGGAAGGGAAGACGTAGGGCAGTGCAGGGACCCACAATTTGCAGCTCTTGGGAAATAATTTATTAGAGTACGAGAAGGTTCAATGTTTTCTTTTTTCAGTTTGGCCCAAATATAATTCCAAGCAAACATTTCACTTTAACATGAACCTTGTTTGTTTTTGATTCCAGGCGGTTGTTTTCGCTACATGGCTTCACCCCCACCTGTCCCAACTAGTAAGTAAGTGAAGCGCCTTGGGACGTTTTAATGCGTTAAAGGCGCTATATAAATGCAAGTTGTTGTTGTGGTTGAACATCAGGCAGTAAAATCCCACTCAGTTACAATTCAAATCCTATGCATTGCGAATGAACTTTATGCTGCAGAGTCAGTCAGGTAATCTGTCTCTGAATGAACTCTGTGACTCCCCAGTCCTAAAAGGAATTGTAAGGAGGCCCCAGAAGTTCAGCAAGGACAAACCGGAAAAATAAATAAAAGCGACAATAACACGGAGTCCCCTGGGCACTGTGGACCAGATTGCCAGGGCTCGTGGGATAGGGTTTGGGCAGCACTTGCCACAAACTGGTAATAACAGCATCACCATATACTCTCTGACTATGCCCCCCTATGACTGTGCGCCCCCCCTCACTGTGCACCCTCTCACTTTGAACACTGTGGCAATGTAGAGTCTGGGGACAGGTTCTCATGTATCCCAGAGTGTGATTGCTGTGGACACAATCAGTACTGGAAAAAAAATAGTCTGAAGATAAACCTCTCCATAGCCCGGGCAGACAGAATTACCGAGCAAGAAATTCTATTAATATAATATCCTATAACAATCTGGGACTAGATAGGTGAGTGTCTGATCCACTGTACCATCACACTCTGGGACTGGATGGTACAGTGGGTCAGACACTGTCCTTTCTCACTCTGGGACTGGGTGGTACAGTGGGTCAGACACTGTCCTTTCACACTCTGGGACTGGGTGGTACAGTGGGTCAGACACTGTCCTTTCTCACTCTGGGACTGGGTGGTACAGTGGGTCAGACACTGTCCTTTCACACTCTGGGACTGGGTGGTACAGTGGGTCAGACACTGTCCTTTCACACTCTGGACTGGGTGGTACAGCGGGTCAGACACTGTCCTTTCACACTCTGGGACTGGGTGGTACAGTGGGTCAGACACTGTCCTTTCACACTCTGGGACTGGGTGGTACAGTGGGTCAGACACTGTCCTTTCACACTCTGGGACTGGGTGGTACAGGGGGTCAAACACTGTCCTTTCACACTCTGGGACTGGGTGGTACAGTGGGTCAGACACTGTCCTTTCACACTCTGGGACTGGGTGGTACAGTGGGTCAGACACTGTCCTATCACACTCTGGGACTGCGTGGGTACTGTGAGTTGGACATTGTCCTCTCAGCTCTGGGACCTGGGTTTGAATCAGCCATGACTAATGGAAGAATGATTCCTTTTTCTGCCAGCTAACATCAGTTTGAACCCAATTCACAGGTGTTGCTAATTTCTAACACAAAGTTGCCCACTCTTCAGTCCTATTGGCACTAAAATTTTCAATCTCACATAGATCACAAGAATGGGACTGGATGGTACAGTGGGTCAGACACTGTCCTTTCTCACTCTGGGACTGGGTGGTACAGTGGGTCAGACACTGTCCTTTCACACTCTGGGACTGGGTGATACAGTGGGTCAGACACTGTCCTTTCTCACTCTGGGACTGGGTGGTACAGTGGGTCAGACACTGTCCTTTCTCACTCTGGGACTGGGTGGTACAGTGAGTCAGACACTGTCCTTTCGCACTCTGGGATTGGGTGGTACAGTGGATCAGACACTGTCCTTTCTCACTCTGGGACTGGGTGGTACAGTGGGTCAGACACTGTCCTATCACACTCTGGGACTGCGTGGGTACTGTGAGTTGGACATTGTCCTCTCAGCTCTGGGACCTGGGTTTGAATCAGCAAGTGGAAATATCACACTGGTACAGAAATGGTGCTTGGGGGTTCAAGTATACTGTTGTGACATTTTGGAGTGAACTTGACCCCACATCTAACATGTGTTGTGCCTAACCTAGGAGCGTTTTTTGGGACTGCACAGAGAGAACTTCACTCTGTATCTAATCTGTGCCAGTGGGTGTTTGATGCGGTAATGTAGAAGAAGAATTCCATTTTTAAGTGCTGATATTGGTTGTCCAGATCAGCACAAGTATTCCCTGCCAGGAATATAAGTAGAATGTAAAATCTTCACCCTATTTTACTTACAGAAGAATCACATGATCAACTTACAAACTATCATAAAAAGGTCCTGAAGGAAAAACTTGAATACATCACAGATTACACATCTAAAGCAGGGGAGCGCATCTATCTCCTTAAGAGGTTCACGGAGCTTTGGATCACCGATGGCGAATGCAATGAGCTTTACAAGGAGCACGAGGTAACAGAGATTGAATCATCCTCGCCCAGGCACGGCAAGGTATTTTTTAAATCTATAAAACACAAAGACATTTTCAGACCCATGCATGGGCAACGGCAACCAAGAGTCGTCATTACCAGAGGGATTGCGGGCATCGGGAAGACGATTTACGTAAAGAAGTTCCTCCTCGACTGGGCAATGATGAATGCATACCAGGAGTATGATTTTGTGTTTGTCTTTCCATTCTGCGAGCTCAATCTGATTTCTGAGGAAAGCATGAGTCTCATGCAGCTGGTGCAGCAACATTACCCACACATGAAGCAACTGGGCGAGACTTATCCAGAGGACTCCACCCGCTCCCTGTTTATTTTTGATGGCCTGGATGAAAGCCGGTTTTCCTTGGAGTTTGAAAATAACCCTGTGTGTTCTGATGTAGGGGAGCCCGTGCCTCTCAGGTCATTGTTGACAAATCTCATCAGAGGCAACCTCCTTCCTTCGGCATCTGTTTGGATAACGACACGCCCATCAACAATGAATCAAATCCCATCCCGTTACATGGACAGAGTGACCGAAATACAGGGATTCCAAGATGAGGAAAAGGAAGAATATTTCTGGAGGAAATGTCAGGATAGACAATTGGCAGAGAAAATCATAACACTAGTGAGGAAGCAAAGTAGCCTTTGGATGATGTGCTATGTGCCTGCTTTCTGCTGGATCCTGGCCACTGTTCTGGAACATGTTTTCAAGTCATCCTGTGCGGAGGAATTTAGAGGCGACACGGTAACCGAGGTTTATACCAACTTTCTGGTTGTCATGGTGACATACCACCACCAGCACCGTGGACATGGAAAGGAAAAGATTGAGAAGACCCGCCAGTTACTGCAGTCAAATCAGAGGACGATACTCAATCTGGGCAAACTCGCATTCCAGTATCTGAGGGCGCAAACCTTTGTCTTTTATGAGGAGGATTTTAAATCCTTCAATATTGACATCTCATCTATCTGTGGTGGGTTCTGTAGAGAATATTACATCAAGTACTCCGCGCTCTCCCACAGGAGGGTCTACTCCTTTGTCCACGCCACAGTCCAGGAATACTTTGCTGCTCTCTATGTTTTTGTCTCCTACCACAATGAGAAACGCAACCTGATGACATCCAACATGCTAGGTCAGCTAAGGGAGATCTTTACAAGGCCCACCTTCTTTCAAATTTGTAAAAGTGCCTGCAATGAGGTGGTTCAGAGTCACACTGGCCACTTGGACCTGTTTCTCCAATTTCTCTGTGGGTTGGGAAGGAGAAGGATTCAGAACTGCCTGCAAGGTCTCCTAACCCACATCGAGGAGCAGAAAGACGACCTACAGAACACCATAAGCTACATGAAGGAGCTTCTGCAGCAGGACATCCCTCCGGAGAGGTGCATCAACCTGTTCCACTGTCTGAATGAGTTGAATGACAAGTCAGTAGTGACGGAGATAAATAAATCCCTCCAGCATGGAGTGCTGTCCTCCCAAAAACTGACGCTCGCCGATTATTCAGCATTGGCCTTTGTCCTGAAAACATCAGATATGGACAGGGAAGAATTCGATTTATCTGCATACAGAACATCACCAGATGGTTTGAAAAGACTATTACCGGTTATTAAATTCTTCCAAAAAATAATGTAAGTATTTTTGCCCTACAGGAATGGTAGAGCTCATTTTATTATTTTTCTGCGACACAGGGATTATACATTTTATTTTAAATTCAAGCTTAGAAGAGGAAAGGTGCACAAACAGTTTAGATTCAGCTCCTTAGGACGAGGATGCTGAGTATGTGGAGCTGACTACCCAGCGAGACACACAGTGTTGAAACATTCAAGGGAGAATTGGATAGATATCTGATGGAGTGAGCGATTTGACAGGTATTAGTTTCTCGGACTGGCCAGATAGACTGCAAAGTCTTTTCTGGTCTTGTACTTTCTTATGTAATTTAGTCTTGTCCATTCTAATGAGGGGCACTAAGCCTGCCGAGTTATTCAGTGCATCAGGTGGTGCCTTGCACTCAGTCTATTTAGCCCACCTGCAGCCTTTCACACTCTGGGACTGGGTGGTACAGAGGTTCAGACACTGTCCTTTTACACTCTGGGACTGGGTGGTACAGAGGTTCAGACACTGTCCTTTCACACTCTGGGACTGCGTGGCGCAGTGGGTCAGACACTGTCCTCTCACACTCTGGGACTGGGTGGTACAGTGGGTCAGACACTGTCCTTTCATACTCTGGGACTGGGTGGTACAGTGGGTCAGACACTGTCCTTTTACACTCTGGGACTAGGTGGTACAGAGGTTCAGACACTGTCCTTTCACACTCTGGGACTGGGTGGTACAGTGGGTCAGACACTGTCCTTTCATACTCTGGGACTGGGTGGTACAGTGGGTCAGACACTGTCCTTTCACACTCTGGGACTGCGTGGCGCAGTGGGTCAGACACTGTCCTCTCACACTCTGGGACTGGGTGGTACAGTGGGTCAGACACTGTCCTTTCATACTCTGGGACTGGGTGGTACAGTGGGTCAGACACTGTCCTTTTACACTCTGGCACTGGGTGGTACAGTGGGTCAGACACTGTCCTTTCACACTCTGGGACTGGGTGGTACAGTGGGTCAGACACTGTCCTTTCACACTCTGGGACTGGGTGGTACAGTGGGTCAGACACTGTCCTCTCACACTCTGGGACTGGGTGGTACAGTGGGTCAGACACTGTCCTTTCACACTCTGGGACTGGGTGGTACAGTGGGTCAGACACTGTCCTCTCACACTCTGGGACTGGGTGGTACAGTGGGTCAGACACTGTCCTTTCACACTCTGGGACTGGGTGGTACAGTGGGTCAGACACTGTCCTTTCACACTCTGGGACTGGGTGGTACAGTGGGTCAGACACTGTCCTTTCACACTCTGGACTGGGTGGTACAGTGGGTCAGACACTGTCCTTTCACACTCTAGGACTGGGTGGTACAGTGGGTCAGACACTATCCTCTCACACTCTGGGACTGGGTGGTACAGTGGGTCAGACACTGTCCTTTCACATTCTGGGACTGGGTGGTACAGTGGGTCAGACACTGTCCTTTCACACTCTGGGACTGGGTGGTACAGTGGGTCAGACACTGTCCTTTCACACTCTGGGACTGGGTGGTACAGTGATTCAGACACTGTCCTTTCGCACTCTGGGACTGGGTGGTACAGTGGGTCAGGCATAGTTTTATTTTACTGACACTGAATGAAGTTAGGCTCCATTCCCCAGGACTAACGTCCCTCACATTGAGCAACAGAAAAATTCACAAAATATGATTTTTAAAAACCTGGAGCAGCAATGCAGTAAATTATTTTATATTTTGCTGCCAGTAGCTCCATCAAAATAAAGGGATATTTTTATTTTGTTTGCTTGTAACTCTACAGTACGATGATGTATTCTGTGTTCAAGTGCATCATCATGTCACTTGCATTGGACGTCATTATGATGAAGGTGATACTTGGGCTGGATCCTCCTCTTCAGGGAGTTCCATTGGGGGCGGGACTTCCACCTGCCACTCTGGATCCACTCCAGCCTCAACCCATTTTCCTGGGGCGGGTCTCATTGCATATGCTGCCATCAAGAAGCAGTGCAAGGTAGGAAACTCTGGTGGTGCTGCATTAAGACCTTAATAGGGGCAGAAGCAGCCAAAAGAAAAGATGGAAGGTTCCCATTAAAGGCCTCAGTCGGGACCTAGACTTTCAGCTGGTAATTGTTTGGGGCTGACCAGAAGGAGAGAAGGCCACTACAAGGTCTTGCCCCTCCATTGAGATAACTTGAAGTTGGGAAAGAGAACGAAGGTGGAAATAAAGCTAGTTATTTCATGCTGATTTTTATGGCCTTAAAAATGTGGTCTCTTGCTTAGTCTAGGAATCAGGACTCAATAACAACTGCCAACCATAGAAACCTGTGTGCAATTAGCCTCTAACTGACCTCACAAAATGCCTATTTAAACCACTTTCCCACAGCGAGTACTTGAGCAGTGGCCTTCAAGGGGCAGACCAGGTTAAACACAGCTCCACTTTAACAGTTAAACGTCACAACCATGGCCCAGACCTCAGGCTACCCATGAGCAATGTCACAGGACAAAAGCAAACAGCAGGTTCCAACTCAGGAATGTTATTCGTATCTGACTCCATGTTTCTTTGCAACTCTTTTCTGGACATTATCTGATTTATTTGACCTGTTCATTGAACTCCAGGTTAACGGGCAGTATCATGGATGTGGAAATGATCAATTCCATCAGTGCTCTCCTGCTCTCCAGTAAAAACCAAATCAAGGAGTTATGGTAAGCTGTAATTTGATATTGGAACCATTTGTGTTTTTTTTATTCATTCATGGGATGTGGGCGTCGCTGGCAAGGCCAGCATTTATTGCCCATTCCTAATTGTCCTTGAGAAGATGGTGGTGAGCCTCCTTCTTGAACCGCTGCAGTCCGTTTGGTGATAGTACTCCCACAGTGCTGTTGGGTAGAGAGTTCCAGGATTTTGACCCAGTGACGATGAAGGAACGACAATGTATTTCCAAGTCAGGATGGTGTGTGACTTGGAGGGGAACGTGCAGGTGGTGGTGTTCCCATGCACTTGCTGCCCTTGTCCTTCTAGGTGGTAGAGGTCGCGGGTTTGGGAAGTGCTGTCAAAGAAGCCTTGGCGAGTTGCTGCAGTACATCTTGTAGATGGTACACACTGCAGCCATGGTGCACTGGTGGTGGAGGGAGTGAATGTTTAGGGTGGTGGATGGGGTGCCAATCAAGCGGGCTGCTTTGTCCTGGATGGTGTCTAGCTTCTTGAGTGTTGTTGGGGCTGCACTCATCCAGGCAAATGGAGAATATTCCATCACACTCCTGACTTGTGCCTTATAGATGGTGGAAAGTCTTTGGGGAGTCAGGAGGTCAGTCACTCACCGCAGGATACCCAGCTTCTGACCTGCTTTTTAGCCACAGTATTTATGCGTCTGGTCCAGTTAAGTTTCGGGTCAGTGGTGACCCCCAGGATGTTAATGGTAGGGGATTCAGTGATGATAATGCCGTTGAATGTCAAGGGGAGGTAGTTAAACTGTCTCTTGTTGGAGATGGTCATTGCCTGGCACTTGTCTGACACGAATGTTACTTGCCACTTATCAGCCCAAGCCTGAATGTTGTCCAGGTCTTGCTGCATGCGGGCACGGACTGCTTCATTATCTGAGGGGTTGCAAATGGAACTGAACACTGCAATCATCAGCGAACATCCTCATTTCTGACCTTATGATGGAGGGAAGGTCATTAATGAAGCAGCTGAAGATGTTTGGGCCGAGGACAATGCCCTGAGGAACTCCTTTGTGAGCGAATTTGTGAACAATTCTTAGCAACGTGCAAGAGTCAGGTGTCAGCCTTGGCTCAGTGGTAGAACTCTTGCCTCTGTGACAGATGGTTGTGGGTTTGAAGGTGCACTCAAGAGACTTGAGCACATACTGTAGGCTGACACTTCAGTGCTGCACTGCTGGAGCGGCTATCTTTCAGATGAGGCCCTGTCTGGCCTCGAAGGTGGATGTAAAGTCGGTGGCACTACTTAAAGAAAAGCAGGGGAGTTCTCCTGGTGTCAAAGGCCAATATTTATCCTTCAACCAACATCAGGGCCAATGCACTACCAAGTGTAGTACTGAGCCATAAGGTCCAGACAATCCTTAATTCCATCCCCAGTCCATGGTGAGTTATTTGGTCTCTGCTGGTGCAGTGGTACAGGACTACAACTGGCCTCTGCTCCCCTGGTCTAGAGAGCCAGGGTTCCTGCTCCTGATCTCTGTCCAGTGACCCCTACTGGAAACTGCACACGTGTGGACGCTGGGTAAGGACGGGATCTAAGTTGGCTGTGACTCCCCTCCCCCCACCACATATAGCGTGATATGGGATATCGTGCTGCTATTCACTGACTACGCTGACGCACAAAGAATGGATCACTTGGGTGATATACTGAAGGGTGTCCGCCAACCATGGTAGCCATACCCTATTGAGAGTCAGCACCTTCAGGAGAGGGGAGGAAACTGGGGATAAAGAATCTGTTGAGTGACCGCTCAGCAGGTTCAGCGGACAGCTGAGTGTAGGTGGAAAGTCCGTTAACACATGGATTGGCTGCTGTCTGAACACTTAATAACCTCATTCACAGTAATTTCCAGGCGAATAAACATCAGCAGGCTATTTAACTGTGGGGGCATCGCAGCCAAGCTTAATTCTTTCATAACCTGACATCCACATAGAAACTTTCCTAGTCACTGGATAGTAATCAGGAGTGGGAACCACGGCTGATTTTTCCCACTTCCTAACTGATGCTGAACCCAATTGTAGCACCCCAACTGCTGCCCCAAGTGGGATCAACTAACTCAACAAGGATCAAGGATTAAGCCTGGGGTATTCCTGCTGTGTCTGACTCAGCCATCTGCTCAGAATACTCTCCAAGCCATCAGCAACTGGCTGCTTCATTTTTTTAAAAAATAAAAATTCCCAAGATATGGGTTCAACATTTCACTATCTCTCCTTGATTACCTTGATCTGAATGCCCCCTGGTGAAAATCTTCTGACAGTCACCCAATGGAGAATCTCAGAGTATAAACTGTTATATTTAGTGTTCAGTACCAAACCATCCCTTGCTGGTCTGACTCTGACCTTCACCGTGTACAGTGCCAAAAGTGCAGCTTAGGAATGTTGTGTCCTCTGTGTCAGGGGTGTCCAAGCCTTTCTTCGTGGGCCACATTGGTGCTTATCATGGAGCCTTCGGGGCCACATATAGAGTTTAAATCTCCGTTCCCATTAACTCAAGTTATTGATGATGACAGATCTTGGGTGTTCTGATTTGGCATTTATCCACCAAGAGGCTACAGCACTAGTAACAGCCCTTTCCAAACCTCTAGGCCCACACAATTCAAACAGGACAAATCAATCAATAAGAAATGGAAGTGCAACTTGGACTGAGATTCCTGCACTTCAAAGGCCGGATTGCCAGTGATCATGGGCCACATGTGACCCTAGGACTGTATGCTCCTGTTCTATGATCTTATTGTAAATGTAATATGATTTGCATTCCAGCTTGACAAATAACACACTGGGAGATACAGGCCTGAAAAAGCTGGCTGCTGCACTGATGAGCTCGAGCTGCAGACTGAAGACGCTGCTGTAAGGAAACATTTTCTACTTCTCAAAACCTTGTGGTTACTGCAGGATACAAAATGCAGCAAGTATCCAGGTCACACATGTATTAGGACACTTGCAGGTTGAGGTCCCCAGATGGCTCAGTGGGTAAATGATGTATCAGGAAGGCCTCAGGTCCCATCCATGGCCTGGTCTCAGCTTTGGCAGCACTTTGGTGTACTACAGTTACCCACTGAACATCCTTCTTAGGCTTTTACATGAAAGTTGGCTAATTGAGTCAGTAAACAGTCAGTAAAATGGAAATCAACTTCATATTAGACCATCTGGGCAAGCCCTTTAGTGGGCCACTGTTCCCTTCTTAAATTCCGCTCAGCTATGCAGTCACAACGCACAAATCATTGAAGGTGACAGGGCAAGTTGAGAAAGTGGTTAAAAAAGCATACGGGATCCTGGGCTTTATAAATAGAGGTATAGAGTACAAAAGTATGGAAGTTATGATGAACCTTTATAAAACACTGGTTCGGTCACAACTGGAGTATGGTGTCCAATTAGAGAGGGTGAAGAAGAGATTTACTAGAATGATTCCAGGGATGAGGGACTTTAGTTACGTGGATAGACTGGAGAAGCTGGGGTTGTTCTCCCTGGAACAGAGAAGGTTGTGAGGAGATTTGAGAGGTATTCAAAATCATGAAGGGTCTAGACAGAGTAGATAGAGAGAAACTGTTCCCATTGGTGGAAGGGTCAAGAACCAGAGGACATAGATTTAAGGTGATTGGCAAAAGAACCAAAGATGAGATGAGGAAAAACTTTTTTACACAGCGAGTGGTTAGGATCTGGAATGCACTGCCTGAGGGGGTGTTGGAGACAGATTCAATCATGGCTTTCAAAAGGGAACTGGATAAGTACTTGAAAGGAAAAAATTTGCAGGGCTATGGGGAGAAGGTGGGGGCATGGGACCAGCTGGATTGCTCTTGCATAGAGCCGGTGTGGACTCCATGGGCTGAATGGTCTCCTTCCTTTCTATGATTCTATGTTTGGTTGCTGGGAAATTTTCATGCTGCAGCTTTAAACTCTCTGCTGGCTATAAGGGTCCTACTTGAAATTATTTTGAATTATCTCAATCCTGGTTGGAACAAGCATCAGCACAAAAGTACCTACAGACTGTTTCTAAATTAGTAACTTTCCACAAATTGTTAAGAAATTTGCATTTGAGAAAAGGATAGGGGACGTAGACTAGACAGTGCAGAAGGATCTTTGATCTGTCCCTATTTTGTGCTGTATCCTACCTGGGAGTGCTTGATAGGGCAGTGTAGAGAGCTTTATTCTGTATCTAGCTTGTTCTGTACCTGAGTTGTCCCATCAAACACACCCAGCTTAGGTACAGCACACGTGAGATACAGAGTAAAGCTCCCTCTACACTGTCCCATCAAATACTGCCAGCTCAGGTACAGCACGGGTGAGATACATAGTAAAGCTCTCTCTACACTGTCCCATTAAACACTCCCAGGTCAGGTACAGTACAGGCTAAATACAGAATAAAGCTCTCTACTGCCCTATCAAGCAATCTCAGGTTGGATACAGCACGAGATAGGGACAGATCAAAGATCAGTGTAGAGGGAGCTTTACCTGAGCTGGGAGTGTTTGATGGGACAGTGTAGAGGGAGCTTTACTCTGTCTCTAACCTGTACTGTACCTGAGCTGGGTGGACAGGGTGCTGACAGTACATGCTGTGATAGGCAAGCCTCACTTTGATGACCACAAAATACATTCCTGAAAAATTGAGGTACTTGTACTTAAGACAAGACCCCTCATCAAGAGAGTCTTTAAACGAAATGTGAACCATAAGAGAAATTTTTTAATGTTTTTGTGATTCTCACACACATAGATGCTGTGTCTAATTGAATTCTGTGTGTGGATTAAAAAATGATTACTCTAATAAATTCTCTATCATCTGCAGTCTGCGTACAAATGCTCTCACAGACCAGTGCAGTGAAGACCTCATCTCCATTTTAAGGACAAATCGGATTCTGAAGGAGTTAGACCTGAAATACAACCAGCTGAGAGACGCAGGGGTGAAACAGCTTTCTGTCGCACTAAAGGACTATGACTGTGAGATCGAGACACTGGGGTAGGTGAACGCTGTCATAGGTAATACCGATCTGGCTGCTGTTCTTTTCAAACCTTTTTGGCAGAACTTAATGATATCTGTGTGATTTATGCAGGTTGTGGGGCAATGATCTCACACACTGCTGCTGCGAGGAACTGGCCCTGGCCCTTAAAACCAACCAGTCATTGAAAAGCCTGGATCTCGGGTACAATAATATTGGTGACTTGGGAATGAAACTGCTGTGCACCACGATTAAGGATGATGGCTGTAAAATAGAGAAATTAGGGTAGGTACTAAATTAATTTTCACTGTCAATGAGGCAACAGGCTAACTGAACTATGAAATGGAGATGTCACATTGATACAGTAGAGACTACAATTCTGAAGTTGGGCTCAGGCACATTGTTGGACAGTGTAAAGGGAGCTTTACTCTGTCCCATCAAATGTTCCTAGATCAGATACATCACGGGTTAGGCACATTGCAGAGCTTTACTCTGTATCTAACCCATGCTGTATTTGATGGGGGAGTATAAAGGGAGCTTTACTCTGTATCTAACCCATGCTATACTTGAGCTAGGGGTATTTGTTGGGGAGTATAGAGGCAGCTTTACTCTGTATTTAACCCATGCTGTACTTGAGCTGGGAGTATTTGATGGGGAGTATAGAGGCAGCTTTACTCTGTATTTAACCCATGCTGTACTTGAACTAGGAGTATTTGATGGGAGAGTATAGAGAGAACTTTACTCTGTATCCAACCCATGCTGCACCAGAACCTAGTGTCAATTTTACCATTTAGGCATAGACAAATCTAATGAGGTGAATGCTAGTCCTGATATGCCTTCAGATGCTTTTATTAACTGTTCAACAAAATATCTGAAGATGAGTTGAGGGTAGCGGGAAGAGATGGGTTTATTGAATTCATCTCACATTCACATCAAATGCTAGTCCTGATATGCCTTCAGATGCTTTTATTAACTGTTCAACAAACTATCTGAAGATGAGTTGAGGGTAGGGGGAAGAGATGGGTTTATTGAATTCATCTCACATTCACATCAACTGACCATCATACAGGTAGCAACCGTCAAGAAGAAAGTCCTTGCCCATCACTGTCAAAACATACCGTATGTTACTTCTTGTTATGTTTCTGTGTTCTGCTCCTCCTTTGAATTTATTAAAATACCCTGTTAATGTTACCAACCTCTGGTGCTAATCGCTGTCCTTGAATGCTGTCCCTGCCCTCTCTCCCTGATCTCTGTCCTTGAATCCTGTTGCTGACCTCTGCTCCTAACCCCTGTAGATTACACCACACTGGTTTAACAGAAGGCTGCTGTGAGGATCTCGCTTCCACTCTCAGAACAAGCCAGAGACTGACAGCCTTGGAGCTGGGCTACAACAACCTTGGAGATGTAGGAGTACAACGACTGTCTGCAGCACTGAAAGATCCGAACTGTAAACTACAAACTCTGGGGTAAGTACAATTGTAATTGGCTTGTGCAATGTGATTTAATCGAAAGATTCTGATGAAAGGGTAAAATTGAAGTGATTTATGGGTTTTCTCAGATTTCTGGGACTCAATTACTGCCTTTGTTGGCCCGTGAAAAATGAAGTATTTTTGACTTTGTTGAGTTACTTTTTAGATTCCTTCTTATTGGCCACAGCACACACAAGACTGTAGTTAGGCACTGGGAGTGGATTTTTCAAGCTAGATAGAATTTTCATTACAGTCTATCTATTATTCACACCTCAGCGCAAGGCAGGGACCTATCGAGTTCTGGAAGCCCTTGGTATGCAAAATTTTCTTGTTCGCATGCTTCCTGGTTGGTGCTCATCTAGCAGGTAATTCAAAATTTTTGTCACAGATCAGTAAATCAAGCTGTCCAACCATCCTAGGTGATTGACCTGGGATAATGTGTTTGATTGACCACTGCGAAGACAGGGGTCAGGTCTGTGAGAGGGCAGAACTCATGATTCTTTGCTGTCCTTCTGATGGGCAGCTCTGTGACCAGGAGCTTTCAATTGTGGGACTTTATTTGGCATCCTGTGCTCAGCTTATGAGTCAGTCTAAAGCTAGTAGAGAGACTGGGCTAGATCTGGCACCATTGAAGCATTTCACCATGTAAGAAGTGAGCGCCCGATTTGTCAAGGATTGATTTTATGTTGAGGGTTAGTATCTTTGTTGTTGTGCTATTTCAAGGAGGAAAGCAAAGTTTGCAAATTTGCTATAAATGTACTTCTATACTGTATACTGCTCCTTTACCAGTTTAATGTTAAATAAATTTGTCTGTTGATTTATAGAATGAACTTTGGTCTGTTAGAATGTATGTTCACTTTTTTGTGGAAGTCGTGGCAATCACAAGGCAGCACTTGATATATTCCATTGACTCAATATCGTGGCAAGGGTTCTCTGTTCGATCCCTGGGGCTTGCTACACATATTAAGATATTGGGTAGATAGAGACGCACTCTAATTCATAGGGAACACAAGGTCCACTTAAGAGTGGTTATTAATGTTGAATGCAAGTGATATAGCTAAGTAAAAACCAAAAACTAAACAACTCTTTTATCATCTGCTAATTTTTATAATGTTCTAACCTATTGTTCTTGATCAATATGATAACAACTAACCTAACAATTACTTTATCCTGTAATACTATGAAGTATAACATTGATCTAAATCATTGCAATACTGCACAATGTAATATACTCTTCTAGATGGACCTGATACAATCCAGAGAAACATTGGGGGAAACTTTCAATTGCTGGCCGCCCGTGTCTCACCTGAAAAATAGGCGACCGGCAGTTGAAAGTCCGCTGGGAACCTTGTGCACCCATTTGCCCACCTGAATCAACTTTCAGGCAGGCCTTTAAATGGGTGCCCAGCATTCGCACCCAAAACATGCAGGATGTTGTTTAGCTATGCAAATTGGGGGTCATAACGCCTGTTGTAGGACCCCAATTTCAACTTTCAAAGAGAAATAGGCAGAGCATGCATGACACACGCCAGTCCCATTTCTCCAGGTGTTGAGAGGCCTCTTCAAATAAGGTAAGAATTTTGTGTCTTTTTTTTAAAAAGGTTTTTGTGGGGCAAAGGGTAGTTATGCTTGTTAATAGCATTGATGTGTCTCTAATCCAACTCAGTCCCACTCCAGGTGAAGGTTAATTACTGTACCTGTGAATTCTGTAGCCAAACACTAAGTGAGTCTGAACCACAGCATGACAGGTACGTCAGAAGGTACAGTAATTCAATAAAGTGAATATCTCAGGCTAACAAGCATATGTCAGCTTGGCTCAGTTGGTAGCACTCTTGCCTTTGAGTCAGAAGGTTATGGATTAAGCAGATAATCCAGGCTAACACTTCCGTGTACTACTAAAGGAATGTTGTATTGTCGGAGATGCTGCCTTTCAAAGGATACACTAAAGTCAGGGGCCCTGTCTGTCTGTTCCGATGGATGTAAAGGATCTTATGTTACTATTCGAAGAATGTCTGGAAGTTCTCCGTGCTCTGGCCAACATTCGTCCCTCAACCAACACCACCAAAAAACACATTCACTAGTTATTCGGCCCATTTTATATTTGTTAGTCCTGCTGTGTGCAAATTGGCTGCTGGGAATTTCCTCTGAGCTGTTCCCATTCTAACACCATAGCTTCACTGGTAGTGCAGTGGAAGCCTCAATTACACAAGTAAACGAGATTTCTGTTGCACTTCTAGTAAAGTTATGGCAGCGGAATGGGAGCAGCTCCGAGAAAATTCTTGGCCTACATGACTGCAGTCACAGCTCTTCAAAAGTAATATATTGGATAGGAAGTGCTTTCGGACATCCTGTGGACATGATAAGGCGCCATATAAATGCAAATATTTTCTTTCTGATTTGATATTCCCCAGCTGGTTCACTACAGTGAGGCTACAGTATTACTCATGTAGGGATTTGCTAGGATGTGCAAAGGTTAGTACAGGCAGCGAGACTGCTGTTTCTCTGCTTCCTGCAGATTGTATCGCAACAACCTGACAAGTGCCTGCTGCCCAGATCTTGCTGATGCCCTCACTGCCAGTTCCACACTGACTGAACTCAACCTGACCAGCAACAGCCTGCAAGATTCAGGAGCGAAGTCACTCTTTGCTGCCCTGAGGAATCCATGCTGCACGATACAGGAAGTAAAGTAAGGCTGATTTCAATACTGGTTTCTATCCTTCTGATAAACATATTCAAGATGGGGGTCCTTAATGCTGCAGATTGGAATGCTACTCATTTCAGTCATTCTAGCCCCGATGTTCCTTTTTCATGCACCTGGGAATCACTCAGTTCCTAGACACAAGGGGAAGGAGACCCTCGTTTCCATGTCATTACAATGTCAGCACCTACATCAGGCATTGTAATGGGATGGACATGGGGTGGAGGGCTCCCACCTCATTTGCCTCTGGGAATGTCAGTTCGGCATTTATTTGGAGGATTGCCCAAAGAAGCTAGCAATATTCCTTGTGCCTGGTCCCCCTCAGATCTGAGGAAATGGGGAAGTGGTGGGGGCCTGAAAAGGCAAGGACTATCTTTTTGTTCCTACAGGTACCCATTGAATCATTTGGACTGGAGGCCCTCTGGCTGCTGTTTTTAGACAGAAGTCAGAAGCCAGCAAGCTCTGAGGCCTGAAGTGGCAGTTACATTTCTGCCCGAGTCTGGACGTAGATCTCTTGTCAAGAGATGGGTCTATGTAGTGGCACACTGGGGCTGTGCTAAGGGCCTGAACTCACAATTGTAGGCACAGCGCTCTTTACGTATAATCTTCCTAACCAGCACAAGGAATATCAGAGACCTAGTCAGGAACAAACATTCCCAGGTCAGGTATAGAACGAATTAGCTGCAGGGTGAAGCTCTCTCTACATTGTCCCATCAAATATTCCCAGATCAGGTACAGCATGGGTTAAATACAGAGTGAAGCTCCCTCTACACTGCTCTATCAAACACTCCCAGGTTAGATAACGAGTAAAGTTCACTCATCAATACCCCATCAAACACTCCCAGACCTGGTACAGAACAAGGTAGATGCAGAGTGAAGCTCCCTCTACATTGCTGCATCAAACACGCCCAGATCAGGTACACCATGGGTTAGAGACACAGTAAAGCTCCCTCTACACTGTCCCATCAAACACTCCCAGATCAGGTACAGCATGAGTTAGATACAGAGTAAAGCTCCCTCTACACTGTCCCATCGAACACTCCCAGATTAGGTACAGCATGAGTTAGATACAGAGTAAAGCTCCCTCTACACTGTCCCATCAAACACGCTCAGGTCAAGGACAGCAGGAAGTTGATTAGAATAATTACTCTACTTCCCGCTAACTATGTGACTTAACCAAATCTCAGAAGAGTTCCTCCAACTTCACAATTCTGGTCTATATTTTTTAGCCCAAATCAGCCATTGAGCCATTGAGAGTCTGGGTAATATTTCAGGATATTCTTTATATTTGGTAGTTTGTGGTAACGTTTCAGGATTTGGTAATATTTGGGACTTCTGTAATATCTGATTTTGTGCAAGTTGTGATGCTGGCTGAGTACTTTTACTAAACGCTGCTGTCATGTGTGTCTCTGCTTGTTTCCTACAGCTTAAAGGGCAATGGTCTGACCGGTGCTTGTTGTGATGATATTCTGTCTGCCCTGAGAGTGTCGCGTACACTCAGAAAGCTGAATCTCTGCTCCAACAACCTGGATGGGTCAGCAAATAAATTGCAGCACTTTGCACAACAATCCTACTGCAAACTCTACCTGTAGAATGCAAAGTGGGTAACTGTTTCTATTTTCATTAAAATTACTTTTCCTGTATCATTTTCCTGTCTGCTCACCCCCCATGTCCTGCTCTGGACAGCAGGGTCTGAGAACACCTACCACCCCACTTTCTGTTCTGGACACATCACATGTCTGAGAATTCACATTGCCGACCTCACAGCCTCCTGATGTTGTAGATTATATTAAGCACAGCCTCTTGAGGATGAGTGATGCATAGGAGGGGAAATGGTGCCTAGCAAGACACATGATGTGTTAAAAGGACGAATGGTGTGTAGTTGGGTTAATGTTTTGTAACAGCGTGAATGATGGAGAATAAGATAGACGTTTAATTCTATACTACTGTTTACTTTTAAAACTAAGCGATGAGCCTCTTTTTAACTGTCCCCCAGCATGCTTGTATCAGGCAGGGCAGAGCCAGTATATTGTGTCCAACATGACACAGGTGCAAGGGGCATGAGGCAAACACACTGACTAAAACCAGCCAGAACATCTCCCGGTTCCTTCATAAGATTCTCAAACCCATGATTTATAAGCTCAGATTGTTATTCCGGGCTCAGGTCTCCTTATCTTGTAGCAATTAAACTCACTAAGACTTATTTACTCAAGGGCCAATGCTCCAGATGCTGTGGAATTCTGGGAAATGGCTGTGCCCCATGACTCCTCACATGCTGAGATTGTGGTTTCCAAGGTGTCATAGTGCAGAGTTGCTGAATGTCCCTTTCACTTGTTTTCTGATGCCTGGTTAACCATGCCTCCAAATAGCATTCCATTCCATCCTCTGCCTGGAGTAGGACTAAGCAGTACTGAATCCCACCTTTGGCAATTTCTCAGTGACTGGAAGTTCAGGGATAGATGAACCAGCAATGGCCAGGGTGAGGGGATGGTTGCTAGAGGTGGCTTCCAGGTATGATTGTGATACCCCTGTAGTAGTGGTCTATTATGTGCACATCAACTCTGCATCCACTAAAGGGCAGTAGAGCATCACAACAGATGAGTGTTGCCATGAATGTATACCGTATATAACAATGTATATTGTGTAAGGAGATTTATACTGTATATAGCAGTGTATGCTGTGTATGAGAATTTTTTTACTGTGTTGGAATATATACTGTACATAGGATTTACATTGCAAATATGACTTTAGACTGTGCATAGGAAAATATGCTGTACATATTAATTTATACTATATATAAATTTATACCATGCATATGAATATATACTGTATATAGGAATTTATACCCGGTACACCAGAATGTATATTAAGTACACTATATATATGAATTTTTAATGTGAGTTATATTGTCTTTTGGCTGATCTTGATATAGATACTTTTTGTAAGTATGGTTCCAGTACTGTATTTTTAGTTTCTTTTACCATTGATGCTCATTTCTTGCATGGCTATCAAGTGTCTTGTACTTACTCGAAGCATGTCGTTGTGAACCTTAGTGGAAGGAGGTTAACAACATAGTTCAGCATTTTCTATTCCTTGTTGATTGATCCTCTGGGGTAATTGGATACGCTGAGCATCATATCTTCCAACACCTCCAGATCTTTTTCATCTTCCTTAACCATTTTGATATGATTCATATAGTACATTTATTGCCCTTTTCTCCTGCCTCTGTGCATTACTATACACCTTTAAATTTTATCTGCCATTGTTCCGCCCACATACATATTTTGTCCAACTTGTAGAGCTGCCTCCTCAGAATCAGTTGCCTCATCTCATTTGGTATCATCTGTGAATTTGACCAATTTGCATTGAGTTTCTGAATGCAAAGTGGATACAATAGGGGTCCCGACACGAATCTCTTGGGCATCTCACTCAAAACTCCCCCCACCTCCTCTTTCTCTTTCCCCCCCCCCAACCCTAACATCTCCAACAAGTTTCTGGTGCTTTCATCAGTTGATTTCTTATCCATTCCCAAGTTTTACCCTGAACCCCCACTGCTTTGAGCATAACTGGTAGCCTTGCTTGAGGGACTTTGTCAAATGCTTTTTTTGGAAGCATTTATAACCCTCCGATATCTCTGTGTTCCTCCAGTTTTGCCTTTTGCGCATCCCCAATTTTAATCGCTCTACTATTGGCGGTCGTGCCTTCAGCTGCCTCGACCCTAACCTCTGAAATTCCCTCCCTAAACCTCTCCGCCTCTCTACCTCTCTCCTCCTTTAAGACTCTCCTTAAAACCTACCTCTTTGACCAAGCTTTTGGTCACCTGCTTAATATCTCCTTATGTGGCTCAGTTTCATATTGTGTTTGAAAACGCTCCTGTGATGCGCCTTGGAATGTTTTACTATGTTACAGGTGCTATATAAATGCAAATTGTTGTTGTTTTTTGTGGCAGCTGGTCACATGCATCATTCTCGCACATTGAATTGTCTTCCTCAACCGCAATTGTCCGACCTTTGACACGTTCGTTCTCTACAATCACCCATTGTCTATTATTGGGCAGCCTCCATTTGTTCTTGCAGTTAGTAAACATAATCAATGCAAGCCATGAGAACATCCGAATCTGCAATATCTTCGGACTGTTAACTAAAATGGTCAATAGGCCCATCATCCTCTACAATTTTGGTCAAGCTTGCAATGCATTCAGTCCTTTTCCTTCTACAGGTTCGTCGTAGGGCTTTTTACAGTCCACATGGATTGTAATGTCAAAAAAGTCTACTGTAGGCTACTGTTCACTGGATTATCTTCATACAGGTCATCCTCAAGACAATCGATTCCATTATTTAGCACGGAACTGAGTAAGACTAATGGGTCTGTGTATGCTGCATCTGCTTTGGCACCCTTGTTGAAACTAGACAACACATTAGCCTCTTTCCAAACACTGGGCGACCAGAGCGTTCAACTCCCTCACAATGATCATCAGTGCCTCACAAATCTCATCCTTTTCTCTCTTAGTACTGGGAGGGGGTTGTGACTATCGGCACATCAAAGCCCAGTTGCTTGGCAGTTCGTATGACTCTTTCGTTTTACAGTAATCCTCCGCTAACCTTTTCAGCTGAGGAAAGCAAAATTGAAGGATGGTTTCTGAGGGACTAGGGCTACACTGTGCTACCCCGTGCTACCCCGTGGGGTTCATATCTTCACTGAGGAAATTTGTACTGCGATAGATAATCAGTCACACATGAAACTGAGGGCTGACAGAGTGTCGGCTTTTGGGATCCTCAAGCAACACTTGCAGACTCTGGATCAGTTCGGGGAGCTTTTCATAATGTGCCGCTGATTGTTGAGTGCAACGTAACATTGCAAAGGTAAGATGGCACAGCTGGAGAGAGGTATTCCTCCTAGTGAGGTAGAAAAGCTGGAGAATGTCACAGCTGAGAGAGATGATCAATACTACTCTGCCTCCATTTTAAGATGTGCAATTCATTTTATTCACCTCAGAAGGCTCAAGCCAAACACTTTGGGCCTAAAGTCCAGCGTACAGTCCCCTGAACTACCCAACATCACCTTTTTATGTAGACCAATCCCTTCAACCCACCTTCACACCCTATCCCCGAAACCGATCTCTCTTCAGAAATGCATCTAGTTGTCTCTTGAACCTATTTAAACCAGGGTTGGTTTTCCAACCAGCGCTGTTCCCATTGGGGGTTAATGCTTGTGTGTTTAAAAAAAAGTTCAGAGAGGAAGTTAGCATGAATGCATTAAGCCTGTGTCCATGGTAGTAAGGTTTGCTTCAGTGACAGTCCCTGGTAACTCATTCCACAGTCTACTACTAGGGTTGCCAACTCTGGATGGACATATTCCTGGAGGTTTCATCACATGACCTCTTGCCTCCAACTGCCCCACCTCCACACTCCCGCCATTGGTCACCCGACATATCCATCTTCATGCAGCACTACCTTCCTACACCAATGGGAAAGTGAATGCACTCTTTTCTCCTAGGTTGCTCACAGCAGTGTCCTGGAGATTAGTCTTTAATTCCTGGAGACTCCAGGACAATTCTGGAGAGTTGGCAACCCTATCTATTACCCTTTGGTTAAACAACGATTAAGAAGCTGAGTAAGTGTTGACAGTGACGTCGTATGGAGCCGGATAAGAACTGGATGCTTAGCGGGATCTGAAGTCTGTGCAAAAAAAAATAAAGGAATAAGGAAGGCTGGCCGTTGAGATATGGTGTTTGCTTGGCAGCAGGGAGGGGTGGAAGCATAGGGTCGAGCTGCAATGTAGTTTCTGACTGAACGCTAGCAATCACCAGCGAAACCTCTGAAACATTCAGTGCGGAGAAGAACAAAAATCAGATAAACAAATACGGAACCCCACACACAACCGCCTCCACATCTCCCCTCAGCTGTTCACAAAATAAATTTGGTTACCATGACAATTTCAATCAGATAAAACAAAGTGAGAGATTAGATTTTACATTGCCCTATATCTCAGGCACTTTAAAAAACTACTCCCATCATTAATTTTCAATTTACTTGCTGACCACAAGTTTTTGTAATTTGTACCCAGGTGCCTTGGAGTTCCCTAAGCTCCTGCGGAAGTTTGTATTGTAAGTGTCTGCTTTTCATATCCACACTTTTTGTCCCCAGACCTTCCTGTTCTGCTAAAGTTGTGTAAAAGCCTCAAGCTTTCCAGTTAATTTCAAGGCAACAGTCGGCTGTTTTAGATTCTGCATAAAAAAAAACAAACTAGTACTAAAAATATACCGTAAAACTCACATTTACCCTCCAAAAAGAGGCTAAAATGCCTCTGCTTCTTTAAGAGCTCCATCACACACTGCAGATGGGCACAGGGCCGAACACGATCCTAATTGCAGCAGACAGGAAATAATTTACATAAATTATAATATTTAAATGTAGCCCTTGCCTGTTTTGGGCATGAGCACTTTATGCTAACTGAAAAGGTTAGCTGGACAATGATGTGCAACACAAACATGGCAGACACCTGATGAGATGGATATCCTCCCACTTTTCCAGTGGAACAGCAGAGGAAGAGGGAAACATGGAAAATCTGGCAAAGAAGAGAAGGCTCCCGTGGCCTGGGAAGGTGGCGGAGAAAGGTAGGCAGACCCGGGGAGTGCGGACCACCCCGTTAGCCGTGTACCAATAGGGGTATCCCAACCCCAAGCACCAGCCCACATCCCCTCCACTCCCAGTAGCTCTGATGCAGCCTACCTGCTGTCCGAGAAAATGGGAGCAGTGTTTAAGATCTAAAGTTGTTAAACTCAATGTTAAGGCTGGAAGGCTGTAGAGTGCCTAGGAGAAAGATGAGGTGTTGTTCCTCGAGCTTGTGTTGAGCTTCATTGGAACAGTTTAGGAATGGGATGAAGAATTAAAGTGGCTTGCGGACTGAACGGAAGTGTTCAGCAAAGCGATCACCCAATCTGCTTTTGGTCTCCCCAATGCAGAGGAGACCGCATCGTGAGCAGCAAATACAATATACTAAGTTGGTGGAAGTACAAGTAAATCACTATTGCACCTGGAAGGAGTGTATGGGGCCCTGGACAGTGGGAAGGGAAGAGGTGAAAGGGCAGGTATTGCATCTCCTGCGCTTGCACGGAAAGGTGCCTTTGGCTGGAGACCGAGTGATGGAAGAGTGGACCAGTATGTCGAGGAGGGAGCGGTCCCTTCGGAATGCTGAAATGGTAGGGGAGGGGGAGGATGTGTTTGGTGGTGGCATCGCGCTGGAGGTGGCGGAAGTGGTGGAGGATGATCTGTTGAATGTGGAGACTGGTGGGGTGGAAGGTGAGGACAAGGGGGGGACCCTATCATGGTTCTGGGAGGGAGGGGAAGAGTGAGGACGGAAGTGCAGGAAATGAGATGGACAGGGTTGAGGGCCCTGTCAACCACTGCGGAGGGGAATCCTCGGCTGAGGAAAAAAGAAGACATTTCAGAAGCTCTGGTGACATCGTCGGAACAGTTGCGATAGAGATGGAGAAAGTGGGAGAATGGAATAGAGTCCTTGCAGAAAGCGGGATGGGAGGAAGGATAAACAAGGGAGCTGTGGGAGTCAGTGGGCTACTTTGTCTACTATAAGCTACTATATTATATCGACTGTAAGCCCCTGTGTGCTTCCCATCTTCATGACCCTCCTTCCATGGAAGTCATACACTTCCACACTTTTCAGCCCCAGCTCGATCTCCCATGTTCCCTCCACAGGCTCTCCCGTGGCCCCAAGACTCTCTAGCCCATTTGAGCAGCCACAGGCCTTCAAAGCCTACAGCGATGCTTCATTTCCCTGTGGCTCTCAAGAATGCACCCAGCAGGAGGCTGTGGGTGTTAATTCTATAATTTATATCAATTAGTGTTAATTGTATTCAGGTGGTGGGTATCAATTGGGGACTCTCTTGTATCCTTTTTATAGGAGAGCTTAGCTAGGGTGTGGTGTGTGCAAGGGGAATCTCTATGAATAAAGGCTTAGAAACAGCCAAAGACCAGGCTCTAGTATTCTATCCTTCACCACATGGCTGTCTAATTTTAACAGTGGGGACAACCCACTCAACACCCTGGATATGCACATTAGCCCCATGAGGAAATCAGGGTGCAGAGGAGAGACGTCAGGCGAAGCACTATTCCGCCACACTGCTTACGCACAGCGTTCACTCTAGGGGCTTCAGTGCAGCCTTGGAGTGGGATTGAATCTACAACCTTCTGACTCAGAGGGGTGAGAACTACTAACCGAGCCCACCTGACACTGACGTGACCATTGGAGCATCTTTAATATTGGAATAGGGAATAGGGAAAGCTCCTTGGCCTGGGATTCCCGCAGGGGTTCCCCTGATCTGTTTACGCGGCTCCTCCGGGGTTCACCATTTTCCCTCCATGATCCTGATCTCCCTCCAAAGTTATGGCAGGAGATCAGGATCGTGGCAGTTTCTGGGTCCTTGTTCCTAATCCACATGAACGTACAGGTTGCTTGAAATGAGAGACAGAAACCGCGTCACAGTGCAAAACTGTAGGTTTATTCCAACACTTCAGAACATAAAACTGGAATTACAGGTGCGAGTTGGGAAGGGGACTGAATATTTATTTAAATTCAATATATTAAACATTATTATTATCAATATAGAGAAAGACAAGTCAGTTCTAAATTAACATAAACATTAAAGGTGAAATTGGTCTACGGCTTTAGCGTGAAACGGGCCCATCGCGAATCAGCAGCCCGTTTACACTTAGCCCGATTTTCTTTTCCATGATTCTGTTTCACACTACTGGCATCGATCAATTTCAGTCCATCACCTTTAACAAAACCTCATAATGCTCATTGTTTACTTTACATTGTTTTATTAATCTACTGCCTCTGCTGCTATCCCCCTTCTCTTTGACCACCCTACCTACCCTTCCCCAGTCCCCATCCTGACCTATCCCTAATTCCCGTACTCGCTAGTTTCTCTCTCATCTCCTCCATGCCCTCTCCATCTCATCTCATTCATGAGACCCAGCTGCTGCTGCCTTGACTAAACTGCTGACCACCCAACTTCCCTTCCAGGCCCAATGTAAATGGTTCCTTCTCCTCAGGTATCGTGCCCCTCCATTTCAAAAGCACTGCCACCACCTCCTCATTAAAAAATCCACTCTGAACCCCTCTGGCCACGTCAACTACAGCCCCATCTCCAACCTCCCTTTCCTCCACAAGGTCCCAGATCTGTGTCCATCTCTCCCACAACTCCCCGTATGAATCTCTCCAATCCCATCCTTCCCACAGCACGGAAACAGTCCTAACCAAAGTCACAACCGACATTCTTTGTGAGTGACCTCATCGTCCTCCTCAACCTCTCTGCAGCCTTCAACTTGGCTGACTACATCATCTCCCTCTAACGCCTCTCCTTCATTGCCCAGCTTCATGGTTGGCTTCACTCTTACCTATTCAATCACAGCCAGAGCACCTGCAGGAATGGTTTTGCTTCCTACCCCCGACATTTCCACTGGATTCCCCCAAGGATTTATCCTTGGCCCCCTCCTTTTCGTCATTGACATGTTGCTACTTGGTGACATCATTCGCAGAAATACAATCACCTTCCTCATGTATGCTGATGAAACCCAGCTCTACATCTCCACCACCTGTCTCGACCCCTCCATTGCCTCTGTGTTGTTAGACTGATTATCCGATATCCAGTCTTAGATGCACCGTAACTTCCTCCAGCTAAGTGTTAGGAAAACCGATGCCATCGTCTTCAACCCCCGCCATGTCCTTGTCACTGACTCCATCCCCTTCCCAGCCACTATCTCAGGTTGAGTCAGACTGTTACAACCTTGGCATCATATTGAACCCAGAGTTGAGCCATCAGAAAGACTGCCTACTTCCAGCTCCATGGCATTGTCCACCTTCGCCCCTACCTCAGCCCATCTGCAACTGAAGCCCTCATCCATAGAACCATAGAACCATAGAAAAGATACAGCACAGAAGGGGGCCATTCGGCCCATCGTGTCTGTGCTAGCTCGAAGAACAACCAGGTGCCCATTCTAATCCCACCTTCCAGCACCCGGTCCATAGCCCTGCAGCTTACAGCACTTTAGGTGCAGGTCCAGGTACTTTTTAAAAGAGTTGAGGGTCCCTGCCTCTACCACCAATTTGGGCAGCGAATTCCATGCACCCACCACCCTCTGGGTAAAGAAGTTTTTCCTCATGTCTCCTCTAACCCTTCCGCCAATCAGCTTAAATCTATGTCCTCTAGTTCTTGACTCTCCGCTAGGGGAAACAGGTACTTCCTGTCTACTCTATCTAGGCCCCTCATAATTTTGTACACCTCAATCAAGTCACCTCTCAGCCACCTCTGCTCCAAGAAAAACAACCCCAGCCTATCCAATCTCTCCTCGTGGCTGCAATTTTCAAGCCCTGGCAACATTCTTGTAAATCTTCTCTGCACTCTCTCCAGAGCAATTATGTCCTTCCTGTAATGTGGTGACCAAAACTGTGCACAATACTCCAGCTGTGGTCTTACCAGCGTTTTATACAGTTCCATCATTACATCCCTGCTTTTTATTCTATTCTATACCTCGGCTAATAATGGAGAGCATTCCGTATGCCTTCTTCACAACCTTATCTACTGATTAGGAACAGTCAGCATGGTTTTGTGAGAGGAAAATCATGTCTCACGAATTTGATTGAGTTTTTTGAAGGGGTAACCAAGAAGATAGATGAGGGTTGTGCAGTAGACGTGGTCTACATAGACTTTAGCAAAGCCTTTGACAAGGTACCGCATGGTAGGTTGTTACGTAAGGTTAAATCTCACGGGATCCAAGGTGAGGTGGCCAATTGGATACAAAATTGGCTTGACGACAGAAGACAGAGGGTGGTTGTAGAGGGTTGTTTTTCAGACTGGAGGCCTGTGACCAGCGGTGTGCCTCAGGGATCGGTGCTGGGTCCGCTGTTATTTGTTATTTATATTAATGATTTGGATGAGAATTTAGGAGGAATGGTTAGTAAGTTTGCAGATGATACCAAGATTGGTGGCATTGTGGACAGTGAAGAAGGTTATCTAGGATTGCAACGGGATCTTGATAAATTGGGCCAGTGGGCCGATGAATGGCAGGTGGAGTTTAATTTAGATAAATGTGAGGTGATGCATTTTGGTAGATCGAATCAGACCAGGACCTACTCCGTTAATGGTAGGGCGTTGGGGAGAGTTATAGAACAAAGAGATCTAGGAGTACAGGTTCATAGCTCCTTGAAAGTGGAGTCACAGGTGGATAGGGTGGTGAAGAAGGCATTCGGCATGCTTGGTTTCATTGGTCAGAACATTGAATACAGGAGTTGGGATGTCTTGTTGAAGTTGTACAAGACATTAGTAAGGCCACACTTGGAATACTGTGTACAGTTCTGGTCACCCTACTATAGAAAGGATATTATTAAACTAGAAAGAGTGCAGAAAAGATTTACTAGGATGCTACCGGGACTTGATGGTTTGACTTATAGGGAGAGGTTAGATAGACTGGGACTTTTTTCCCTGGAGAGTAGGAGGTTAAGGGGTGATCTTATAGATGTCTATAAAATAATGAGGGGCATAGATAAGGTAGTCAAAATCTTTTCCCAAAGGTAGGGGAGTCTATAACGAGGGGGCATAGATTTAAGGTGAGAGGGGAGAGATACAAAAGGGTCCAGAGGGGCAATTTTTTCACTCAAAGGGTGGTGAGTGTCTGGAACGAGCTGCCAGAGGCAGTAGTAGAGGCGGGTACAATTTTGTCTTTTAAAAAGCATTTGGACAGTTACATGGGTAAGATGGGTATCGAGGGATATGGGCCAAGTGCAGGCAATTGGGACTAGCTTAGTGGTATAAACTGGGCGACATGGACATGTTGGGCCGAAGGGCCTGTTTCCATGTTGTAAACTTCTATGATTCTATGATTCTACCTGTACTGCCACCTTCAGGGACCTGTGTACATGCACTCCAAGGTCTCTCACTTCCTCTACCCCTTCTCAATATATTCCCGTTTGCTGCATATTCCCTTTTACTGTTTGCCCTCCCTAAGTGCATTACCTCACACTTCTCCGGGTTGAACTCCATTTGCCACTTATCCGCCCATTCCACCAACCCATTGATATCTTCTTGGAGTCTACAGCCATCCTCTTCACTATCAACTACATAGTCAATTTTTGTGTCGTCTGCAAATTTGCCAATCATGCCCCCTACATTCAAGTCCAAATCATTAATATATACCACAAACAGCAAGGGACCCATCACTGAGCCCTGTGGCACACCATTGGAAACGGATTTCCATTCGCAAAAACATCCATCGACTTTTACCCTTTGTTTCCTGTTACTGAGCCAATTTTGGATCCAATTCGCCACATTTCCCTGTATCCCATGGGCTTTTACCTTTCTGACCAGTCTGCCATGTGGGACCTTGTCAAATGCCTTACTAAAATCCATGTAGATAACATCCACTACACTACCCTCGTCAATCCTCCTTGTCACTTCCTCAAAGAATTTAATCAGATTTGTAAGGCATGACCTTCCCTGAACAAATCCATGCTGACTATCCCTGATTAAACCATGCCTTTCCATGTGACAGTTTATTCTACCTCTCAGTATTGATTCTAATAGTCTTCCCACCACCGAGGTAAGACTGACCGGCCTATAATTGTTCGGCCTTTCCCTCGTATCCTTTTTAAACAATGGTACTACATTTGCAGTCTTCCAGTCCTCCGGTACCTCCCCTGTATCTAGTGAGGATTAGAAAATGATCCTCAGAGCATCCGCTATTTCCTCCTGGCTTCCTTCAATAGCCTAGGAAACAATCCATTCAGCCCTGGTGACTTATCAACTTTCAAGGATTCCAGTCCCTCTAGTACTTCCTCCCTCGTAATGTTTACCATATCCAATATTTCACACCTCTCCTCTTTAACTGCTATGTCTGGATCATACCTTTCCTTTGTGAATACGGAGACAAAATATTCATTTAAACCCCTACCCACATCCTCTGCTTTCACACACAAGTTACCCTTATCATCCCTGATAGGTCCCACCTTTTCCTTTGCTATCCTCTTGTTCTTAATGTACTGATAAAACATCTTTGGGTTTTCTTTAAGCTTACTAGCTAATACTTTTTCATGCTCTCTCTTTGCTTTCCTTATTTCCTTTTTTACGTCATCCCTGTACTTTCTATACTCCTCTAGGCTTCCATGTCTTCATCACCTCCAGACTTGACTATTCCAATGCTCTTCTTGCTGGCCTCCCATTCTCCAGCTTGGTAAACTTCAGCTCATCCAAAACTTTTGCAGTTTGTATCCTATCCCTCACCTAGTCCCAACGACCATCACCCCTGTCGTCGGTAACCTATCGATTGTCATACTTTAATAAATATATAAATAATGAACGTCCTGACTGAAAAGGGGTACATGGTTCTGGGGGGAGTTTGCCTTGGGAGTCGGTTCCAGCTTGATACTGTCATATTTTTACATTTTTTGCAATGCTCTGTAATTATTTACTCTTCTCTTTTGTACAAGTAATAAAAATGGCAAATGTGCACAAAGAAATTCATGGGCATCATTTTAGCACCCGCTATCGGGTGCGTTCCTGGTGGGGAGGCTCCGAAAATCGGGGAATCCCGGAGCGGGTTCGGAGCCCGGCTCCAACCCGCCTACTTCCGGGTTCCCCACTGACGCGCTGGCGTGCGCGCGCAGCCCCCGCAGGTGGGAATCCCGCAGGCAATTAAAGCCAGCGGGATGCCACTTGAAAGTATTTATGTTGCTTGTTCAGGTCGTTTACAGACCTGATTGAGCTGTTTTATTAGGAGGGGTGGGATTTTACACTGAACTGATACTGTTTCCCATACTGGGGGAAACACTCCCAGTTCAAACGGAGGTGTTGCAGCCAGCAGCCTGTGGCAGCTGCAAAGGTGCATTCCACAGGTGGCCCCTCCGTCACATTGGACAAAGGTTGGCCTCCACCACCCTCCTCCTAACAATAAAATTCACTGACCTGGAACCGTAACCCCGGTGTGAGGACACAATTACCTACCTTGCGGACCCCCTCAGATGTACATCCTCCGGATGGGGGCCGTCGTAGCTGCAGTCATGACCTCCTCGGAAGGCGAACAGCATCACCAGCCTCGCCGTCCACGCCGTCCACCTCTGACACGTGGAGCTCCACAACACAGTGCTGTGACACATCCACCTGTACAGCAGGAGGGAGGGCAACCGCAGATAGAGATGCGTCGCAGAGGGCACTACCCTCGCCACGGGGTCCACAGACCGAGGCTCAGCTTCCTGGACCTCTCTGAGCAGCAGTGCACACGGAGGCTCAGAGTCACTCGACATGTAGTCGTGGACATCTGCAGCCTCCTTCATGCCGAGCTGCACCCGGCTGTCCCGAGCACCATCTTCTTACCTGTCGCTGTCAAAGTCACCACTGCCCTCAACAACTTCTCCTCCGCATCCTTCCAGGGTGCCACCGGGGACATCGCCGACGTCTCTCAGTCGTCTGCACAAAAGAGCCCTGCAAATACACCTACACCCACTCTGCAGTGACACAATGGGTGGCATCAGTTGTGGGTCTCCATAGTGATCCTCAGGAAAGGGCATTATTGCACAAACCAGACAAGATTCGCAAAGACTTGGCAGTAGTGGTGCCAATATAATATGTGATGTGAGTTGGTCGGAAATTAAATATAAGTAGAAACCATGACAAACCCTCAAACACCCTTGTGCATCCCCTTCATGCTCACGACACGTTTGCCTTATGCTGCCTACTGCACATATGTGATGCATGCCCTGTGGCTGCAGCACAGGTAGTGGCTGGTTGAGTGAGGCTGACTGTGAAAGAGATGCACGAGAGGGTGAGTATGAGATAGAGCCATGAGATTGTATGAGGATTGGGTTGAGTGGTAGTGGCGGGATGAGTACTGGCGAGGTGAGTAAGTGCAGGTAAGATGAGGATGAGGTTTGAGTGGGTATGAGGGGTGACGTGACAGAGTAGTGTTGGCAGTGCAGAAGGAGATGTGGGGTGGGGGTGGTGATGTGGCAGATGGAGTGTAGGGGAATGAGTAAGTATACTCACTTTGGCTGACCTACTTAGGTCATTGGAGCGCCTCCTGCACTGTATGCAGGTGGGCGATATGTTGGTGGTGCTGGTGACCTCCTCTGCCACCTCGAGCCAGGCCTTCCTGGTGGCAGAGGCAGGCCGCTTCCTCCCGCCCGCCGGGGGGAAGATCTCTGTCCTCCTCCTCCTCCTCACCCCGTGTATTGATACCTGGAGTGAGGCATCATTAAACTGGGAGCAGCCTTCCCCCTGGGCTGCTCCATGCTGTAATTTTTGCTATTTGTTGCAGCATCTGTCAGTGGAGGACTGCCCCTTTAAATAGAGCTCCTCCAGCTGACAGAGCTTACTGCGCATGCGCAGCCCACCCAACGCGCAGATCAGCAGTGGGGAACCCGGAAGACCAGGTAAGTGGATCGAATTGGGCTGCGATCGCGCGGGGGGCAGACTAATTTCACCGGGCACATTACCCACGCGCCCAATAGCCCCCCCGCCGCGAACCCGCAGCCCTGCTAACATCAAGCCCCATGTCTCAAATTGCACTCATGTCAAATGAAGATCCTCACCCCTCCTTTTTTCACTCCTTATCCCCCTCCTCCTAGTTTTCTTGTGGATCAAAAATGTTGAACATAAAAACTGCTTTTTATTGATTTTCTCTGAATTTCACTGGGCTTCTTGGGCTCCAGTTCTTTTCCAGCTCATTTTCTCCCTTTTTTCAATGTCAAAAATGAGACCTCAATCAATCTGGATTTTTAAATTGGTAATAAAAAACTGCCTTTCATGATCCATGGTAATATGACTGGTGTGAGACTAGCTCAGTCACATTAGGATAGGGTTGCCAACTCTGGTTGGATATATTCCTGGAGGTTTCATCACATGACCTCCTGCCTCAAACTGCCCCGCCCAGTCATGCAGCCTTTTTTCCCATCTCCAATATTTTTATAACTAATAAGCGAAAGTGTCCAAAGAAAATGAAAATAAACAATATTTTTTAATGCCCTTATGATTTTTCTCCCGAGTTGCTCGCAGCAGTGTTCAGGAGATTAATCTGTAATTCCTGGAGACTCCAGGACAATCCTGGAGGGTTGGCAACCCTACCTTAGGAACCTGCACCTGTAATTCTCCAGCAAGAGTCAGCACCTTTGAGGAGGAAAGGGAGAGAGGTGGAAGAACAGAACCAGGGAAACAATTCAGTCAGGCAAGATCATCCAGTAAATGAATCTACACAAAATGGTTACTCTGCACAGTGATGATGACAGTAGGAATCACTGTCGGCCATGGCTCAGTGGTAGCACTCTCGCCTCTGTGTCAGAAGGTTGTACGTTCAAGTCCTCACTCCAGAAACTTGAGCCCAAAATCTAGGCAGAGACTACAGTGCACTTCTGAGGGCTTGCTGCACTGTTAGAGGTGCTGTCCTATAGATGAGAGGTTAAACCGAAGCCCAATCTACCCTCTGCAGGTGGACATAAAAGATTCCACGGCACTATTTGAAGAAGAGCAGGGGAGTTCTCCCTGGTGTCCTGGCCAATATTCATCCTTCAATCAACTTCTAATAACAGATTATCTGGTCATTATCACATAGCTGTATGTGGGATCTTGCTGTATGCAAATTGGTTGCCCCATTTCTTACATTACAACAGTGACTACACTTCAAAAAGTACTTAATTGGCTGTAAAGTGCTTTAGGACATCTTGAGGTCATGAAAGTTGCTATACAAATGCAAGTCTTTTTCTTTCACTGTGAAGATTAACCATTTTGTGTACATTTAGATGAATATTCATAATGAGATGACAAACCAACAGGAAATTTAACAAAGTTTCTTATTGTGCATGTTGTATAAGTGTATCTCATCTGTGAAAACAGTGGTTCCTGACAGGAAGAAGCTTTATTTTCAGCATTCAACGTCTAGAATGTTTCAAACTGTTTTTAAAATGTTTTAGGGAAGTAGGTTCTACTGTCTGTTGTAAGGAATCTTACAACACCAGGTTATAGTCCAACAAATTTATTTTAAAATCACAAGCTTTCGGAGATTATCTCCTTCGTCAGATGATTTTTCATTCAATCATCTGACGAAGGAGATAATCTCCGAAAGCTTGTGATTTTAAAATAAATTTGTTGGACTATAACCTGGTGTTGTAAGATTCCTTACATTTGTCCACCCCAGTCCATCACCGGCATCTCCACATCATGGCTACTGTCTGTTAACACTTGGCACTGGCCATGGCCACTCATCTCCATTAAACTGTAAATTAATTAAAGCTTCATTTATAACAAGATCCCTTTGGCTAATTCACATTTGAAACAGCCCTTTTTCAATGTGACTTTACTTCTCGTATAATACGTTCTGAAAATGTCTACATTTAATTTCTATCTGGCTCCGAAATAAACACTCGAGCAATATTAATAGCTTCTCTGAACCTGTTAGTCAGCAAAATCCCTATTTTTGCTTTATGATTTTTTTTATGATTGGTCTGTACAAGCATTTCTTTATACTAGTTACTGCGCAATGCGCCCAGTATACTTGCTAATGCATAGTATGCAAAGTACTACTGCGTGGTACGTCTAGAACCTGTGTGCACACTAGATAGGGAAAGATTACACAGACTTTATCTTCCTAAATGGTCACAATCTTTAAGACTTATCTCAGTGGCTTTCCTCACGCTCTTGGCCCTGAACGTTTTACCAACTCAGCAGCACTGGTAAAATAATGTTATGAGTCAAAGGGAAATCTACCAGAAACAGAAACCTTGGCTACCGTACAAGGTTAACAAATCCGACTCTTGTCTACATTTATCTTTGGTTTTGGTATTCAATCCTTCTGCCATCAATGGCGCTTAATGCTTTGCAAAGCTGTGGTGGCCCGCTTTTAAAATGGAGATACTGCAATAACTGGTTAAAAATGAATACAGAAATAGAGGTGTCAGCTGTGGCTCAGTGGTAGCACTCTCTCCTTTGAGTCACAATTTGTGGGTTCAAGTCCCACTCCACAGACTTGAGCATAAAATCTAAGCTGGTACTCAAGTGCAGTACTGAGGGAGTGCTGCACTGTTGGTGGTGTTGTCTTTCGGATGAGATATTAAACCGAGGCCCTGTTTACCCTCTCAGGTGGGCATAAAAGATCCCATGGCACTATTTCAAAGAAGAGCAAGGAGTTCTTCCTGGTGTCCTTGCCAATATTTATCCCTGGATCAACATCACTAAAAGAGATTATCTGGTCATTTATCTGTTTGTGGGAGCTTGCTGTGCATTTCCTATATTTCAACAGTGACTGGACTTCAAAAGTACTTCATTGGCTGTGAAACGTTTTGGGACATCCTGAGGTCGTAAAAGGCGCAAGATAAATGTAAGTTCTTCCTTTCTTTAACACATTTTAAAATACAAGAATATTAGGCCATTAGATTGATCGATTTGTACTAAAATTTGTCAAGCAGACTGCAGGCACACAATTAAAGTTTACAACCCTGGGCAGTAGGCTAGCAATTATTACTATTAGTCATGGTTCGTTGTTAAAATTACATCACTTTTGCTTCAGATTGTAACACAATATTAGTGCACTAGATTTTCTTGTAAGGAAATTAACAAGCAGGGTGTTACATACTTCACATGAAGCTTCGATATTCTTTAAAGCAGAATATTACGGATGCTGGAAATCTGAAACAAAAACAGCAAATGCTGGAAACACTCAGCAGGTCAGGCAGCGTCTGCGGAGAGAGAAACAGAGTTGACGTTTTGGGTCAATTGGTCAGATGAAAGGCCATCGACCTGAAACATTAACTCTACGATTCTCTCTCCACAGATGCAATCTGATCTGCTGAGTGTTTCCAGTATTTTATGGCTTTGTTATTCTTTGATTTGAAGGCACAACTGGACTCATCCATCTACCAGGTATTTACTGATTAAAGGTGCTATCTAAACGCAAGGTCCTTCAGAACAAGGGAGGACATAACCTTAAAATTAGAGCTGGGCTGTTAAATGCCCAGTACCAATGGGTGGAGCATGTGTGGCTCCCACACTGACTCTTGCTGGGGTATAGTTCTATGGATGCCTAGATCCATCTAGTGCCTGACTAAAATGGCCATTCTTTATGTGTGAGTTCAGGTAATGAGTATCAGCAGGCTATTCTACAGTGGAGAGCATCACAACCAAGCCCAAACCTGCCTTCACCTAATGTCTGTGCGCACACCCACACACACACACACAAACACACACATGCACAAGTGCGCGCGCACACACACACACACACAAACACACACATGCACAAGTGCGCGCGCACACACACACACACATGCACAAGTGCGCGCGCGCACACACACACACAAACACACACATGCACAAGTGTGCGCGCGCACACACACACACAAACACACACATGCACAAGTGCGCGCGCGCACACACACACACACACAAACAGACCCATGCACAAGTGCGCGTGCACACACACACACACACCTCCAACAGGGATCAGGAAGCCAAGCTGATTTTTGTTCTCACTAGTCTAGGGGTGCTGAGGCCAATTGTAGCCCCTCCTCCCCCATCACCAATGATGATTCAGCAAATAGCAGGCATCGAATTTGAGACCTTCCCAATCTATATGGCTCAGGACCACACTGAGGAGTGTTTTTTTCCACTGGGACATCATTAGGCACCTGTAAAAACTCAAGTACCTTGAAAACAGGCTCTTCAAATATTGTGCTAAGAGCAATGGCATCCCTCAACCTCCTATTTTAATCGCGGTTTCTACCTAATTTAAAGTAAACGGGTTAACAACTCTATCAAGAAGTAGCCAAAGGAGTTTCCTACAAACATTAAGTGCTGCTGTTCTAATATTCAAAGAGCCAACCGTATAAGAGACAGAAATGTTTGAAATGAAAACAAAGTGAAGGGATTGGTGGAGTTTTAAAAATGTAAAAGGAAAATTCAACCCATATAGAGGCACAATATCAGTAAAAGTGAGTTAGAACAGATTATCTTTAAGACAACATTTATGACTCTTACTACAAGATGTGGATTAAGATTAACATACTTTATTTCTTTTTTGCCTGTTTCTCTTGCAGAGGGAAAGCCTAAATGCACTCACACAATTACCTGTGACTGTTCCTGACTGAAGTTGGTGCTCAGGTTTTGAGTTTGCTGTTACAAGTGTTGGCTAACGCTGAGACACAGTATGATCTTTAATGCATTATAGTTTTGTTCTCTCAATATTTGACAAAGACATTCACAGCACTGACGATCAAGGAAAGCTATGACCACACAGAACATATCACTCACTGTCCCCCTCACTATCCTTAAAGGGACCATGTCACAAAAATCTTACCCCACCCCACCCCCCAAAAGATACTACACCTGTAATTAGGGACTGTGCAGAATAAATACTGAACCTTCTAAGAATCTGTGGGGTTAGGGGCAGGGGCTCAGTGGTAGCACTTTTGCCTCTGAGTCAGGAGGTTCAAGTCCCACTCCAGACACTTGAGCACAAAACCTAGGCTGACACTCCAGCGCAGTACTGAGGGAGGGCAGCACTGTTGGAGGTGCCGTCTTTCAGGTGAGACATTAAACCGAGGCGCCATCTGCCCTCTCAGGTAGACGTAAAAGATCCCATGGCACTATTGGAAGAAGAGCAGGGGAGTTCTCCCCGTTGTCCTGAGCCAATATTTATCCCTCAACCAACATCACTAAAACAGATTATCTGGTCATTATTACATTGCTGTTTGTGGGACCTTGCTGCGTGCAAATTGGCTGCCGTGTTTCCTACATTACGACAGTGACTACACTTTAAAAATACATTGGCAGTAAAGCGCTTTGGAATGTCCTGAGGTTGTGAAAGGTGCTATATAAATGTAAGTTCTTTCCATAGAAAAAACACTGAAAAAATAGTCAGGGGAGTATGGTGAATAAACCACAGTGATAGCGAGCGTGTAGTCTAATGAAATACCAAGGGCCAAGCGTGTAAGAGGAAGATGTGGCACAGACCTCTCAGTGAGTGCGGCAAAGCAGCTCTGAATCTGGTTAAACATTCACTTCATTGATTGAGAAAATGGAAGCCAAGGATCTCTTGGTGCGTGAGCCCTGGTCCCGGAATTCCTTCGCCACAAAATAGTAACAAATAGCATCCAGGCAACAGTTGACATTGGCTAAACACATGGCACCTTGAATGAATAAACTGATGCCTCTTCGAGTCGAACAGTAATTAGTGCCAATGATGTCCTGCCTCACTAAAAACTGAAGGAAGATGCCAAGGTGGGTGGGCGCAAATGAGCAGATGAAGATTGCCACATTGGCAGTGATAATTCTGATGCAGGCCTGGCAGTCTCCGGGGATCTCACTTTGTCTCTGCAGAAGTTTCCTAATGATTCGGACTGAACAAAAGACCATAACAAACATCGGAATCACAAAGCCCACCAGTTCCACGAAAGCAATCAGGCCCGGGTTCCACGATTTATCGGAGAACCCATGGAAACAGGCGATGCTTTTTACGCTGGAGTCCGGGCTCTCGTGGAACCTGTAGATGGGGATGCTGCCCAGCCAGACAAAAGCCCAAATGGTGAGGCAGACTGCCACGGTGTTCCGGGGGGATCGGAAAGCCCTCGCCTTCAAAGGGTGGATGATGGCAAGATAGCGATCGATGCTGATAGAAGTGATGATGAAGATGCTTGCGTACATGTTGACAAAGTAGAGGGACTCTACGAAGGAGCAGAAGGCCCTGTCAAAGGGCCAGCCCCCATCCTGGTTAAGCATCTTAAAAGGAAGGGAGAACAGCAGCAAGATGTCCGCCAGGGCAAGGTTGCTCATGTAAATGGTGGATTCGGTCCATCTCTTGATCTTGCAGCAGAACATGCAGAGGGCCAGCAGGTTGAAGGGCAGCCCCAGGATGAAGGTGGGGATGTAGATAACCAGCTGCATAGTGTTCTCCTCCTTGCTCGTGTTGAACTCACAGCGTGGGCTTGAGTTGCCGTGGTGGCCCAGATCCATGGCCTGGTCCTGCAAAGGGGAAGCATGTCTTAGAGCCCAATCACTTTCTTTAAATCACGCGAGGGTAGAAATCGCGGCTGATGATGATACTGTACAAAGACGCGAGTGGTACATTTACAGCACTGCCGACAGACAGTTTCAACCACCAGCAGAACATATTAGAAATTCAGGCAGCATAGACTCGTAAAGCTACCCCTTTAATGCGCTCATATCAAATTCCTCCCTCATCTGCTTTAACAGAGGTGTTAAAAATAAACAGGCTAGTGCCTGCAATAAAATAGCAGAGAGAGAGGAGTTTGGGACGAGTTTGTTAAGCATTCGTACGATACGCCATCTTTTCTACCCTCTATTATATCTTTCTCTTATCTCATGTTGTTATGATCTGGAATGCACTGCCTGAAAGGGTGGTGGAAGCAGATTCAATAGTAACTTTCAAAAAGGATGTATACTTGAAAAGGAAAACATTTATAGGGCTATAGGGAAAGAGCGGGCGAGTAATTCAAAGAGCAGGCACTGGCACTGTGGGCTGAATGGCCTCCTTCTGTGCTGTATGATTCTATGATTCTATCTCAAACATTATGCACAAGACCTACCGTCGCTCGCTTGCAGATACTTACACATCAGCAGTTCCTTTGAACTTTTAACATTTGTAAGGCTTCTGAGCTGTGATATTGTCGGATGTTTTCAAATGCTGAAATATCCACTGAACCAACTAATTTTAAAAATTCCTGGTCAAAAATCAATGTCATTTGTATAAATTGCATTCAACTAACTCACCAATTCCTCTGTTCAGGATGTCAACCATTTATTTTGGTTCCATGCTTCATTTCTTTGTCCCAACAAGTTGGCCATCTCAATCTTGATTGGCCTCCAACCTCCCCACCCCACCCCCCCAACAATGACGACTAATCGATTGTATCAAGCAATCCATCAATTCGATGCTCAGTTTTCAGCAGCATTTGTGCCCCGTGTAATAAATACATCAGGGAATTTGAAAAAATTAATTGCATTCTCTACAGCAACAAAGACAGGATGGCTTCGGCACGATCAACAGGGCAGAGTGAAAATGGTAGTGTAGAGAACTAGCAAAAGTCAGAGATCATTAGGCAAAGAATTTAACATCAGCAAATCTAATGTTCAGACTGACCTGAAATTCAATGACCCAGCAACTGAGCTAACTCTTGTGGATGGAGAGTTGCCTTGTTTTGGAGGGCCAGATCCAGCAGGACAATCGAGTTCGAGAAGACCCAGGTCAGTGAGCGTTCCACTCCTGATAGATTTTATGACATAAAGGGGATTGTTTTGAATGTGGTTTTTAATTATACTTTTTGAATGATTTTTATGCTGCAAATTGTGAAATTTACATGGCTGTATATTACATAGTTGAGATAATCAATTTAAACATGTCATTTCAGGAATAATTTTCTTCTCATTTGACCACAATCTGACCACTGCTCCAACTCAATCTTCTCTCCAACCCGGCTCTTCCCTGTAAATCGGTCGTCTCAGGTTGTTGAATTAGTAGCGGCTTTACTGCATTCGTGATTGAGTTAAATCTGTTTCTGTTTAGTGGTTTTTGAAAACATTTCTACCTATAAATTCTAAAAGCGAAGCTGCCAATTGTATCTACATATATGGGTGTATTTTATTATATAAAATATATTTTATAAGCTGTGTGCATGCATTTTCTCTAAAACCTTCTGCCCCCAGTAGTTAAATCACCTTGAAGAATCTTTACACCTCACAACACAAAACCACCAGCGCGTCAAGCAAACTTCTAAAACACGTAGAAATGCATCATTCCATTTCATTAGAATTATTTCTAAACACATAGGTGTACTTACAGTATATTAGTCAATGTTAGGCTTACTGGAAGGTGAGTGAGTACACCTCGGCCACTCTTGTATAAATATCTGTACGTCATCTAAAATGCTTGACAACACTAGAAATTCTAACCACATCCGATGCCCATTGCCTCTCTCCCCAGGCTCTTTTAGCCCAGAAAAAAATATTTACAATTCGGCAAAACTCACCGGCCAGTGCCCCTGCAACTCCCTGGCTCCATTCTCATTCAGATGATTTCTGATTTAGGCTCCTTTTCTCGCAATGATTTTTGCCGTGCTCCCTCTGTGTCTGGCGTGGCACTTCGCATCCATTTTGGAGTGATTTTGAGCTCATATTTGACCCCCTGCCTGCCCCAGTCCCAGCATTGTTCCATTTTTTTCTTAACTCTCCCTCTACCCAGCTCAGGACCTGCTGGGCTGTAAATATTCCTGGCGTGACTGAGAAAAATTTAGTGGTTAACAGGTTTTCTTCATGTGGGTGTTAGAGTCATAACAGCTTTTGAAAATGAAAGAACGTTTTGAGAATATCGTGCCCAGCTAGACAGTGAAACCAACAGCAATCTGAGACGGTAACTGAACAGAAGGAATACAAAATACCGAGCTAAATAAACCCAGTTTAAGCCCAACCCCTGTTCAAATGGGATCAGCAAACACCAGTACAGCAGATTGGCAGTGAAGCAAAGGAATCTTGCCAGGGCATCTAGTCGAGCAACCAATGTAGGAGGTCTACCCGGGAGGAACCTGTTCAGAAATATGGTAGGAGGGCGAACCTAAAATTATTGATTTCTGGTCATTTAGAAAAAGAAAATATAGTTGAAGCAGGAGTGTTGCTATTTTTTGTCGATAGCTTAATAAATAAACATGCAAATTAAATTATCCCATACATGCAAGTAAATTTCAGAAAGGTGTAATAACAGTAGAGTAGTGATAATGGAGGACTTCAATTATCCTAATATAGACTGGGAAAAAACAATGTAAAGGGGCAAGGAGGAGGAGAATTTCCTGAGATGTGTACAGGAGAACTTTCTTGATCAGTACGTTTCCATCCCAATGAGGAAGGAAGCAGTGTTGGATCTAGTTCTGGGGAATGAAGTGGGGCAAGTGAAGCATGGTTCAGTGAGAGAGCATTTGGGAAACAGTGATCATAGTATCATAGGAGGTACAGCACAGGAGGAGGCCATTCAGCCCAACGCGCCTGTGCCGGCTCTTTGAAAGAGCTATCCAATTAGTCCCACTTCCCTGCTCTTTCCCCATAGCCCTATAAATTTTTTCCTTTCAAGTATTTATCCAATTCCCCTTTGAAAGTTACTACTGAATCTGCTTCCACCTCTCTTTCAGGCAGTGCATTCCAGATCATAACCACTCGCTGTGTAAAAAAAAAGTTTCCTCATATTGCCTCTGGTTCTTTTGCCAATCACCTTAAATCTGTGTCCTCTGGTTACTGACCTTTCTGCCACCGGAAACAGTTTCTCCTTATTTACTCTATCAAAACCCTTCATGATTTTGAACACCTCAATCAAATCTCTGTTCCAAGGAGAACTACCCCAGCTTCTCCGGTCTCTCCACATAACTGAAGATCCTCATCCCTGACACCATTCTAGTAAATTTCTTCTGCATTCTCTCTAAGGCCTTGACATCCTTTCTAAAGTGCGGTGCCCAGAATTGAACACAATACTCCTGCTGAAGCCTAACCAGTGTTTTATAAAGGGTTAGAATAACTTCCTTGCTTTTGTACTCCATGCCTCTATTAATAAAGCCAAGGATCCTGTATGTTTTTTTAACAGCCTTCTTAACTTGTCCTGCCACTATCAAAGTTTTGTGTATCTGCACCCCCAGGTCTCTCTGTTCCTGCACTCACTTTAAAATTGTATCATTTACTTTATATTGCCTCTCCTCATTTCCCACTAAAATGTATCACTTTACATGTCTCTGTGTTAAATTTCATCTGTGATGTGTCTGTCCATGTCACCAGTCTATGTTCTCCTGAAGTCTGTTACTATCTTCCACATTGTTTACTACATTTCTGAGTTCCGTGTCATCTGCAAACTTTGAAATTACACCCTGTATACCCAAGTCCAGGTAATTCATATATATCAAAAAGAGCAGTGGTCCTAATACTGACCCCTGGGGAACACCACTGTATACTCCCCCCAAGTCCGAAAAACAACCGTTCACCATTACTCTCTGCTTTCTGTTCCTTAGCCAATTTTGTATCCACACTGCCACTGTCCCTTTAATCCCATATGCTTTAATTTTGCTAACAAGTCTATTATGTGGTACTTTATCAAATGCCTTTTGAAAGTCCATATACACAACATCAACCCTCATCAATCCTCTCCATTACTCATCAAAGAACTCAATCAAGTTAGTAAAACACGATTTCTCTTTAACCAATCCGTGCTCACTTTCATTTATTAGCCCAGACTTTTCCAAGTGCCAATTAATTTTGTCCCGAATTATTGTCTCTAAAAGTTTCCCCACCACCGACGTTCGGCTGACTGGCCTGTAATTGCCAGGTTTATCCCTCTCCCCTTTTTTGAACAGGGATGTAACATTTTCAATCTTCCAGTCCTCCAGCATCATCCCCACATCTAAGGAGGATTGGAAGATCGTGGCCAGAGTCTCCGCAATTTCCACCCTTACTTCCATCACTAACCTAGGATGCAGCCCATCTGGACCGGGTGACTTTTCTACTTTGAATACTGCCAATCTTTTAAGAATCTCCTCTTTATCTATTTTTATCCTATCCAATATCGCTACTACCTCCTCCTTTACTGCTACAATGGCAGCATCCTCTTCTCTAGTGAAGACAGATGTGAAGTATTCATTTAGTACCTCAGCCATCCCCTCTGCCTCCATAAGAGCATATCATTAGGTTTAGAGTAGTTACGGAAAAGGTCAAGGAGCAATCAAAGGTGAAGAAAGTCAACTGGAAGAGGACTAATTTCAGTGTTGAAAAGGAATCTAGCCCAGGTAGATTGGAAACAAAGATTGGCAGGTAAAACAGTAAATGAGCAATGGGAGGCCTTCAAGGAAGAGACAGTTTGGGTACAGAGTAAACACACCCCTATGAGAGGGAAAGGAAGGGCATCCAATGCTAAAACTCCCTGGGTGACTAAAGAAATTGAGATTAAAATGAAATAGAAAAAGGAGGCTTATGATAAAAGTCAGGTTCATAATGCAGTAGAGAACCAAGCTGAATATAGAAACAGCAGAGGAAAATCAAAAAAGGAAATAAGAGGGGCAAAGAGAGTATATGAGAAAATATTAGCAGGTAACATAAAAGGGAACACTTAAGTGTTTTACAAAAACGGAGAAACTGTTTCCATTGGCAGGAGGGTCTGTAACCAGAGGACACAGATTTAAGATAATTGGCAAAAGAACCAGAAGGGAGATGAGATTTTTTTTTTAACGCAGTGAGTTGTTATAATCTGGAATGCCCTGCCTGAAAGGGTGGTGGAAGCAGATTCAATTGTAACTTTCAAAAGGGAATTGGATAAATACTTGAAAGGGAAAAATCTGCAGGGCTATGGGGAAAGAGCAGGGGAATGGGCCTAATTGGAAAGCTCTTTTAAAGAGCCGGCACAGGCAAGACGGCCTGAATGGCTTCCTTCTGTGCTATAAGATTCTATGGGGTTATATTCGACGAGACCACGATCCGCGACTAACCCGCGCCTGGTGTTTCCTGCGCAGGCAGGACGAGACATTTGTCCGACCTGAGCACTTACCTGCAAGCAGCGTTAAAAACCAGGCCTGACATGAGGATTCAAGGAAATGTTCACTTTCCACCAGCAGGGGGAGCCCAAATCTCTTAAAGGGAGGATGTCTCTTAAAATCTCTTAAAGGTAGCCAGTACCTGTTATTGGCTGAAAACAACAGTCTGCTGTCTGCACGGAGTCTGAACAGAGATCAGACATCGCAGATGTAAAGCACAGATACAGCTCCCGTCCCTATGTTTACAAACTGATGAGTTATGTTAAAATATTGAATAAAGGTTGCGCACTACTAAATCCCACATCCTCCAATCTGCATGCCAGACCTCACCAATCTGCTGATCTGAGTTTGTACCAGGTCTGCAAGACAGCATGCACCAAGTTTCTCTGCTGATGCACTAGAGGCCTTGGTGCAGGAGGTGGACTGAAGGAGGGACATCCTATATCCGCTGGGTGGGGGTTGGTGGGGGGGGCAAGAGGCCCTCCAGGCAGAGGCTGAAAGGGCAGTGAGAGGCAGCGGGGGCAAAGTCAATGCCAGGCGCACAGCATCACGAACATGGATGCAGTGCAGGAAGAAGTTCAATGCTTTGACACGAGTGGGCAAGGTGAGTGAGGTTAACTGTCAAGTGGCGTCTCCAACCAACTGCACCACGCACTACACCCCCCATCACCCACATACCAACAATCTCTTTCCATCAGTACTTAACTCTGCCAATCAAATACTTCCTCTCACCCTTACACATTACCACTGTTTCAAGCTATCCACCCACAACTCACAGGCCACAAACATTGGCAGCTATTCAACCATGACAGGCACATCATCCATACACACGTCCCATTTTCTTGCAGAAGAAGGTGGCGCATATTAGGAGGCAGCAAGTGGCAGTGGCATTTAGCCCCTTGAGCTTGTTCTGCCATTCAATCAGATCATAGTTGACCTGTGACCTAACTCCATATACCCGCCTTAGCCCCATATCCCTTAATACCTTTGGTTCACAGAAATGTATCAATCTCAGATTTAACATTCACAATTGAGCTAGCATCAACTGCCGTCTGTAGAAGAGCGTTCCAAACATCTCCACCCTTTGCGTGTAGAAGCGTTTCCTAACTTCACTCCTGCATGTCCTGGCTCTAAATGTTAGGCTATGTCCCCTAGTCAAGTATAGGAGAGCTCCAAAAACAGTTATAAATGCATCAGCAGCCAGAAACAATAATTTAGCAACTAACCTGTAAATCCTGCACAGTCCCTTTAAATAGAGCAGATGGGTGGGTCCTCCAGGCATTCTAAGACATGCTCAGATGGATGAGAAATATTAATAAAGAATTCAGAATGAGGACCAGATTTATGTCCTCCCACAAGACCCATCTCCTGTTCCCTTGACTCCCTCTGGGCTTAGCTCCTGAGTACTCAACTATTGTCCCTGGTCCAATTCTTGCTAACATTGTCAACTTTCCATCACCTGAGGTGCTGTTCCTCCTATTTCAAAGCTGTTATAATCTCCCTGCTCTAAAAAGCCTAACCTCAACTACTCCATCCACTCTATCCAGCGCCCCATTTCGAACTTCCTCTTCCTAAGGCTTTGGAATGTCATCACCACCCAACTCCATGTACACCTCCTCACCAATCCCTGTTCAAATCCCATCAGTCTAGTTTCTGTCCCTCTCACAGCACTGAGAGCACTCTGGGCAGTGTTACTAATGACATTTTGTGTAACTATGACCAAATGCGTTATCCCTCCTTGTCCTCTTTGTCATCTCTGCTGACTCTGACATCATTGACTGCACTGTCTTCCACCAAAGCCTCTCCTCCGTGTTTTACCACAGTGACACTTGCCTCACATAGCCCACGCCTACTTCCATGACTCCTTCTGGCCAATCCCAACATGGCCAGCACATCTTCTGCAGTGGTTTCTCCTCCAGTGCCCATGTGGTCACCTCCTTGCCCCCTTCCTATTCCTTAATTATATGTTGCCCCTCTGTGACTTTATACATTAGCAGGGAGTAAGTCCTCTTTTGTATATCGATGATAGCCAGCTTTATCTCTCTACTATCAGCCTTGATTAATGACTATCACTGCCTGTCCTCACTAGCAATGCTGAAGGATTATTAAGTGAGCAACAGAGGTTTACTGTGACCCATGGAAAACAATAGAAGTGACAGTAGATGCCAACCTCCCCATCTTTGGTGTTGCATTTGTCAAAAGGAATTCATCTCAGCATATGACCTGAGTAAGACCATACACAAGCAAAGCATTGTCACCTATTGAACACTAGTCACAAACAGAAAGACATCAGCTGCTGTACGAACCAGCCAGTATTTCCACATTTACCTGTGCTGAGCTCAGTTTACAATGGTTACCGATCATCAGCCGCTGCAGTTTATGTTCAAGAATGCAAGGTCAGAGTTATCCGGTCATATAGCAGGATACTTTGCAACCGATCGATTTTGCAGCCATGCCCAAGATAAGCTCAGCAGATTACATTTCACGATGTCCTTTACCTAATCAAAGCCCACAAAATAACATGATTGTGAACAACTTAACATATTAATTTCATCTATTCAAAGCATTTCTTAAGGTGATGACACTGCCAGACTTTTTTCCCATATCCCTTGATCCCTTTAGCATTAAGAAATATATCTATCTCCTTCTTGAATACATCTAATGACTTGGCCTCCACTGTCTTCTGTGGTAGAGAATTCCACAGGTTTACCACCCTCTGAGTGAAGAAATTTCTCCTCATTTCGGTTCTAAATGGCACACCCCGTATCCTGAGACTGTGACCCCTGGTTCTGGACTCCCCAGCCATCGGGAACATCCTCCCTGCATCTAGTCTGTCTAGTCCTGTTAGAATTTTATATGTTTTGATGAGATCACCTCTCATTCTTCTAAACTCTAGTGAATATAGGCCTAGTCGACCCAATCTCTCCTCATACGTCAGTCCTGCCATCCCAGGAATCAGTCTGGTAAACCTTTGTTGCACTCCCTCCATGGCAAGGGCAGATAAGGAGACCAAAACTGCACACAATACTCCAGATGTGATCTCACCAAGGCCCTGTATAACTGCAGTAAGACATCCCTGTTCCTTTACTCAAATCCTCTTGCAATGAACGCCAACATACCATTCGCCTTCCTAACTGCTTGCTGCACCTGAATGCTCGCTTTCAGTGACTGGTGTACAAGGACACCCAGGTCTTGTTGCACCTCCCCTTTTCCCAATCTGTCACCATTCAGATAATAATCGTCTTTCTGTTTTTACAACTAAAGTGGATAACCTCACATTTTTCCACGTTATACTACATCTGCTATGTTCTTGCCCACTCACCCAACTTGTCTAAATCACATTGGAGCTTCTTTGCATCCTCCTCACAGCTCACATTCCACCCCAGCTTTGTGTCGTCTGCAAACTTGGAAATGTTACATTCCGTTCCCTCATCCAAATCATTGATATATATTGTGAATAGCTGGGGCCCAAGCACTGATCCCTGCGGTACCCCACTAGTCACTGCCTGCCACCCCGAAAAAGACTCGTTTTTTCCTACTCTCTGTTTCCTGTCTGTCCACCAATTCTCAATCCTTATAATTCAGGTATGCACTTGTAGACTTCATGAGATCTTCAATAGGAAGCATAGTTTGTCCACAGTTGGACAAAAATATCCCACTGTCTCAGAATACCTGAAATGGCTAAAATTGATGATGGCAATTAATGTAGCAGGTTAGCACAATACTTTGGGTTCCAACAATGCAAAATCAATGCAGGGACCAAGCAATTCACGTAGAGCTGTTTACACCCTGGGTTTATTGGGGTCTGTGATGAGTGAGCTGTTTACCCCTGTTAGAGTCTGTGTCTACACCTGGTTTAACCTCATTCAGCAAGAATTAGAAATATTGAAAACAACAACTGCTTTGCGCAGGGCATCTATCAGGGGTGAGGTTGTGGTTTAGCCAATGTCCTGAAGGAGGGCCTTTGCGTGCTGTCCCTAACCACTTCCCTTTAGTTTGAGTAACAAATCAGAATTGTTCAAAATGTGCTCGAGCTGCACATCATTGAGTAATAATGAAAGCTGTGAAATCTCTCAGCTATTTTATTAATACGGCAGTTAAAAGATTGAGATTATTAATTCGCATTGATTTACTTTAAAAACAAACTCAAACTGCAGCATACCCACAAGTATCGCCATTAGAAACTCCTTTCCAAAACCAAAAACAGAAATTTCTATCTCTGATTCCTCAGAGTTTGGTTTCCTGTTGTTTGCTTTAACATGTTGGAGATTTTTGCATAACTTGGACCTGGCAGATACCGACAGTGTCAAGCAGCTAACGGACATAATGGCCCTGATACATACTGTGGAGGCCGAAAACGGCCGAAGAACCAGGCAGGGCCGGGGACGCAGAGGTCCGGCCTAAACTTAAAGGCGGGATCTCACTATCATTTTCTATATCCGTTTCCCTTCGGCAGCCGGCCAAATGGAAAGCCGAGCCGACGGCCAGGAGCGAAAAACCAGTGGCAGGAAGCCGCAGCAGGGTAACTTTGAGCATGGTCCCTGGCACTTGGGAGGGGGGAGAGAGCCTGCAATTGGGAGAGGGGAGAGAGGCCGCGATCGGGAGAGGAGATTAAGGCCACGATCGGGAGAGGGGAGTGAGGCTACGATCGGGAGAGGGGAGAGAGGCCGCGATCGGGAGAGGGGAGAGAGGCCGCGATCGGGAGAGGGGAGAGAGGCCGCGATCGGGAGAGGGGAGAGAGGCCGCGATCGGGAGAGGGGAGAGAGGCCGCGATCGGGAGAGGGGAGAGAGGCCGCGATCGGGAGAGGGGAGAGAGGCCGCGATCGGGAGAGGGGAGAGAGGCCGCGATCGGGAGAGGGGAGAGAGGCCGCGATCGGGAGAGGGGAGAGAGGCCGCGATCGGGAGAGGGGAGAGAGGCCTCGATCGGGAGAGGGGAGAGAGGCCACGATCGGGAGAGGGGAGAGAGGCCGCGATCGGGAGAGGAGAGCGAGGCCGCAATCGGGAGAGGAGAGAGAGGCCACGATGGGGAGAGGAGGGAGAGGCCGCAATCGGGAGAGGAGAGAGAGGCCGCGATCGGGAGAGGAGAGAGAGGCCGCGATCGGGAGAGGAGGGAGAGGCCACGATGGGGAGAGGAGGGAGAGGCCACGATGGGGAGAGGAGGGAGAGGCCGCAATCAGGAGAGGAGAGAGAGGCCACGATCGGGAGAGGAGGGAGAGGCCACGATGGGGAGAGGAGAGAGAGGCCACGATGGGGAGAGGAGAGAGAGGCCACGATGGGGAGAGGAGGGAGAGGTCGCGATCGGGAGACGGGAGTGAGGCCACGATCGGGAGAAGGGAGAGAGGGGTCACGATCAGGAGAGGGGAGAGAGGTCATGATCGGGAGGGGGAGAGAAGTCACGATCGGGAGAGGAGAGAGGTCACGATCGGGAGAGGGGAGAGAGGTCGCGATCGGGAGAGGGGAGAGAGGTCGCGGTCGGGAGACGGGAGTGAGGTCACGATCGGGAGAGGGGAGAGAGGTCGCGATCAGGAGAGGGGAGAGAGGTCACATTCGGGAGAGGGGAGAGAGGTCGCGATCGGGAGAGGGGAGAGAGGTCACGTTCGGGAGAGGGGAGAGAGGTCACGTTCGGGAGAGGGGAGAGAGGTCGCGATCGGGAGAGGGGAGAGAGGTCGCGATCGGGAGAGGGGAGAGAGGTCACATTCGGGAGAGGAGAGAGAGGTCGCGATCGGGAGAGGGGAGTGAGGTCGCAATCGGGAGAGGGGAGAGAGGTCCCGATCGTGAGAAGGGAGAGAGGGGTCACGATCAGGAGAGGGGAGAGAGGCCGCGATCGGGAAAGGGGAGAGAGGCCATGATTGGGAGAGTAGAGCGAGGCCGCGATCGGGAGAGGGGAGAGAGGTCGCGATCGGGAGAGGAGAGAGGTCGCCATCGGGAGAGGAGAGAGAGGCCACGATGGGGAGAGGAGGGAGAGGCCACGATCGAGAGAGGAGGGAGAAGCCACGATGGGGAGAGGAGAGAGAGGCCACGATGGGGAGAGGAGAGAGAGGCCACGATGGGGAGAGGAGAGAGAGGCCACGATCGGGAGAGGGGAGAGAGGTCGCGATCGGGAGAGGAGAGAGGTCGCCATCGGGAGAGGAGAGAGAGGCCACGATGGGGAGAGGAGGGAGAGGCCACGATGGGGAGAGGAGGGAGAGGCCGTAATCGGGAGAGGAGAGAGAGGCCACGATGGGGAGAGGAGAGAGAGGCCACGATGGGGAGAGGAGGGAGAGGCCGTAATCGGGAGAGGAGAGAGAGGCCACGATGGGGAGAGGAGAGAGAGGCCACGATGGGGAGAGGAGGGAGAGGTCGCGATCGGGAGACGGGAGTGAGGCCACGATCGGGAGAAGGGAGAGAGGGGTCACGATCAGGAGAGGGGAGAGAGGTCGTGATCGGGAGGGGGAGAGAAGTCACGATCAGGAGAGGAGAGAGGTCACGATCGGGAGAGGGGAGAGAGGTCGCGATCGGGAGAGGGGAGAGAGGTTACGTTCGGGAGAGGAGAGAGAGGTCGCGATCGGGAGACGGGAGTGAGGTCACGATCGGGAGAGGGGAGAGAGGTCGCGATCAGGAGAGGGGAGAGAGGTCGCGATCAGGAGAGGGGAGAGAGGTCACGTTCAGGAGAGGAGAGAGAGGTCGCGATCGGGAGAGGGGAGTGAGGTCGCGATCGGGAGAGGGGAGAGAGGTTACGTTCGGGAGAGGGGAGAGAGGTCACATTCGGGAGAGGGGAGAGAGGTCGCGATCGGGAGAGGGGAGAGAGGTCGCGATCAGGAGAGGGGAGAGAGGTCACGTTCGGGAGAGGAGAGAGAGGTCGCGATCGGGAGAGGGGAGTGAGGTCGCGATCGGGAGAGGGGAGAGAGGTCACATTCGGGGGAGGGGAGAGAGGTCCCGATCGGGAGAGGGGAGAGAGGTCACGATCGGGAGGGGGAGAGAGGTCACGATCGGGAGAGGGGAGAGAGGCCGCGATCGGGAGAGGGGAGAGAGGCCACGATGGGGAGAGGAGGGAGAGGCCGCAATCGGGAGAGGAGAGAGAGGCCACGATGGGGAGAGGAGAGAGAGGCGACGATGGGGAGAGGAGGGAGAGGCCGCAATCGGGAGAGGAGAGAGAGGCCACGATCGGGAGAGGAGGGAGAGGCCACGATGGGGAGAGGAGAGAGAGGCCACGATGGGGAGAGGAGGGAGAGGTCGCGATCGGGAGACGGGAGTGAGGCCACGATCGGGAGAAGGGAGAGAGGGGTCACGATCAGGAGAGGGGAGAGAGGTCGTGATCGGGAGGGGGAGAGAGGTCACGATCAGGAGAGGAGAGAGGTCACGATCGGGAGAGGGGAGAGAGGTCGCGATCGGGAGAGGGGAGAGAGGTGACGTTCGGGAGAGGAGAGAGAGGTCGCGATCGGGAGACGGGAGTGAGGTCACGATCGGGAGAGGGGAGAGAGGTCGCGATCAGGAGAGGGGAGAGCGGTCACATTCGGGAGAGGGGAGAGAGGTCGCGATCGGGAGAGGGGAGAGAGGTCGCGATCGGGAGAGGGGAGAGAGGTCACGTTCGGGAGAGGAGAGAGAGGTCGCGATCGGGAGAGGGGAGTGAGGTCGCAATCGGGAGAGGGGAGAGAGGTCACATTCGGGAGAGGGGAGAGAGGTCCCGATCGGGAGAGGGGAGAGAGGTCACGATCGGGAGGGGGAGAGAGGTCACGATCGGGAGAGGGGAGAGAGGCCGCGATCGGGAGAGGGGAGAGAGGCCACGATGGGGAGAGGAGGGAGAGGCCGCGATCGGGAGAGCGGAGAGAGGCCACGATGGGGAGAGGAGGGAGAGGCCGCGATCGGGAGAGGGGAGAGAGGTCACGATCGGGAGAGGGGAGAGAGGCCGCGATCGGGAGGGGGAGAGAGGTCACGATCGGGAGAGGGGAGAGAGGTCACGATCGGGAGAGGGGAGAGAGGCCACGATGGGGAGAGGAGGGAGAGGCCGCGATCGGGAGAGCGGAGAGAGGCCACGATGGGGAGAGGAGGGAGAGGCCGCGATCGGGAGAGGGGAGAGAGGTCACGATCGGGAGAGGGGAGAGAGGCCGCGATCGGGAGGGGGAGAGAGGTCACGATCGGGAGAGGGGAGAGAGGCCGCGATCGGGAGAGGGGAGAGAGGCCGCGATCGGGAGAGGAGAGAGAGGCCGCGATCGGGAGAGGGGAGAGAGGCCGCGATCGGGAGAGGGGAGAGAGGCCACGATTGGGAGAGGAGAGAGAGGCCGCGATCGGGAGAGGAGAGAGAGGCCACGATCGGGAGAGGGGAGAGAGGCCACGATTGGGAGAGGAGAGCGAGGCCGCTATCGGGAGAGGAGAGTGAGGCCGCAATCGGGAGAGGAGAGAGAGGCCGCGATCGGGAGAGGAGAGAGAGGCCACGATGGGGAGAGGAGAGAGAGGCCACGATGGGGAGAGGAGGGAGAGGCCGTAATCGGGAGAGGAGAGAGAGGCCACGATCGGGAGAAGGGAGAGAGGTCACGATCAGGAGAGGGGAGAGAGGTCGTGATCGGGAGGGGGAGAGAGGTCACGATCAGGAGAGGGGAGAGGTCACGATCGGGAGAGGGGAGAGAGGCCGCGATCGGGAAAGGGGAGAGAGGCCACGATTGGGAGTGGGGAGAGTGGTCGCGATCGGGAGAGGAGAGAGGCCACGATTGGGAGAGGAGAGAGAGGCCACGATCGAGAGAGGAGAGAGAGGCCACGATGGGGAGAGGAGAGAGAGGCCACGATCGAGAGAGGAGGGAGAAGCCACGATGGGGAGAGGAGAGAGAGGCCACGATGGGGAGAGGAGGGAGAGTCCGTAATCGGGAGAGGAGGGAGAGGCCACGATCGAGAGAGGAGGGAGAAGCCACGATCGGGAGAGGAGAGAGAGGCCACGATGGGGAGAGGAGGGAGAGGCCGTAATCGGGAGAGGAGAGAGAGGCCACGATGGGGAGAGGAGAGAGAGGCCGTAATCGGGAGAGGAGAGAGAGGCCACGATGGGGAGAGGAGAGAGAGGCCGTAATCGGGAGAGGAGAGAGAGGCCACGATGGGGAGAGGAGAGAGAGGCCGTAATCGGGAGAGGAGAGAGAGGCCACGATGGGGAGAGGAGAGAGAGGCCACGATGGGGAGAGGAGGGAGAGGTCGCGATCGGGAGACGGGAGTGAGGCCACGATCGGGAGAAGGGAGAGAGGGGTCACGATCAGGAGAGGGGAGAGAGGTCGTGATCGGGAGGGGGAGAGAGGTCACGATCAGGAGAGGAGAGAGGTCACGATCGGGAGAGGGGAGAGAGGTCGCGATCGGGAGAGGGGAGAGAGGTGACGTTCGGGAGAGGAGAGAGAGGTCGCGATCGGGAGACGGGAGTGAGGTCACGATCGGGAGAGGGGAGAGAGGTCGCGATCAGGAGAGGGGAGAGAGGTCACATTCGGGAGAGGGGAGAGAGGTCGCGATCGGGAGGGGGAGAGAGGTTACGTTCGGGAGAGGAGAGAGAGGTCGCGATCGGGAGGGGGAGAGAGGCCAGGATCGGGAGAGGGGAGAGAGGTCGTGATCAGGAGAGGGGAGAGAGGTCGTGATCAGGAGAGGGGAGAGAGGTCACGATCGGGAGAGGGAAGAGAGGCCGCAATCGGGAGAGGGAAGAGATGCCAGGATCAGGAGAGGAGAGTGAGGCCACGATCGGGAGAGGGGAGAGAGGCCAGGATCGGGAGAGGGGAGAGAGGCCAGGATCGGGAGAGGGGATAGAGGCCAGGATCGGGAGAGGGGATAGAGGCCAGGATCGGGAGAGGGGAGAGAGGCCAGGATCGGGAGAGGGAAGAGATGCCAGGATCAGGAGAGTGGAGTGAGGCCACAATCGGGAGAGGAGAGAGAGGTCGCGATCGGGAGAGGAGAGTGATGTCCCGATCGGGAGAGGGGAGAGAGGCCGCGATTGGGAGAGGAGAGAGGGGCCAGGATCGGGAGAGGGAAGAGATGCCAGGATCAGGAGAGGAGAGAGAGGTCACGATCGGGAGAGGGGAGAGAGGCCGCGATTGGGAGAGGGGAGAGAGGTCATGATCGGGAGGGGGAGAGAGGTCGCGATCAGGAGAGGAGAGGAGAGGTCACGATCGGGAGAGGGGAGAGAGGTCACGATCGGGAGGGGGAAAGATGTCACGATCGGGAGGGGGAAAGAGGTCACGATCGGGAGAGGGGAAAGAGGTCACGATCGGGAGAGGGGAGAGAGGTCACGATCGGGAGAGGGGAAAGAGGTCGCGATCGGGAGAGGGAGAGGGGAGCGAGGTCGTGATCAGGTGAGGGGAGAGAGGTCACGATCGGGAGAGGGAAGAGAGGTCACGATCGGGGGGGGGAGAGAGGTCACGATCGGGTGGGGGAGAGAGGTCGCGATCAGGAGAGGAGACAGAGGCCAGGATCGGGAGAGGGGAGAGAGGCCGCGATTGGGAGAGGGAAGAGAGGCCGCGATTGGGAGAGGGGAGAGAGGTCACGATCGGGAGGGGGAGAGAGGTCACGATCGGGAGAGGGGAGGGAGCCCACGATCGGGAGAGGGGAGAGAGGCCGCGATTGGGAGAGGGGAGAGAGGCCGCGATTGGGAGAGGGGAGAGAGGTCACGATCGGGAGGGGGAGAGAGGTCACGATCGGGAGAGGGGAGAGAGGTCACGATCGGGAGGGGGAGAGAGGTCACGATCGGGAGAGGGGAGGGAGCCCACGATCGGGAGAGGGGAGAGAGGTCACGATCGGGAGGGGGAGAGAGGTCACGATCGGGAGAGGGGAGGGAGCCCACGATCGGGAGGGTGTAGGGAGGCTAGGATCGGGAGGAGGAAGGTAGGCCGGAATTGGGAGGGGAAAGTGAGCTCATGTTCGGAGAGGGAAGGGAGGTCGCGATCAGGATAGGGGAGAGCATCGCGATCGAGAGGGCTGGGTGGGGGGAGAGGCTGGCAATCAGGGCTGCGGGAGACCGAAGGCTTCCTTAGAATCATAGGATCAGAGAATGATACAGCACAGGAGGCCATTTGGCCCATCGTGCCTGTGCCGGCTCTTTGAAAGAGCTATCCAATTAGTCTCACTCTGCTACTCTTACCTCACTGTCCTGCAAACTTTCCCCCTTCAAGTATTTATCCAATTCCCTTTTGAAAGTTATCTGCAGGCAATGCATTTCAGATCATAACTACTCACTGTGTGAACATTTTTTTCCTCATGTCGCCCCTGGTTCTTTTACCAATTACCTTAAATCTGTGTCCTCTAGTTACTGACCCTTCTGCCATTGAATCAATTTCTCCCTATTTACTCTACCAAAATCATTCATGATTTTGAACACCTCTATCTAATCTCTCATTAACCTTATCTGCTCCAAGGAGAACAACCCCAGCTTCTCTAATCTCTTCACGTAACTGAAGTATTTTTATCCCTGGTATCATTCTAGTAAATCTCCTCTGTAAATCTAAGGCTTGACATCCTTCCTAAAGTGTGGTGCCCAGAATTGAACACAACACTCCAGCTGAGGCCTAACCAGTGTTTGATAAAGGTTTAAAGAAACTTCCTTGCTTTTGTACTCTATGCTTCTATTGATAAAGCCAAGGATCCCATATGCCTTTTTAACAGCCTTCTCGGCTTGTCCTGCCACCTTCAACGATTTATGTACGTGAATCCCCAGGTCTCTCTGTTCCTGCACCCCCTTTAAAATTGTACCATTTCGTTTATATTTTCTCTCCTCATTCTTCCTACCAAAATGAATCAGGTCACACTTCCCTGCATTAAAATTCATCTGCCAGAGTTTAGATGAATGAGACGTGATTTCATTGATACATATAAGATTCTGAGAGGACTTGACAGGGTAGATGCTGAGAGGCTGTTTCCTCTGGCTGGAGAGTCTAGAACTCAGGGTCATAGTCTCAGGACAAGGGGTCGGCCATTTAAGACTGAGATGAGGAGAAATTTCTTCATTCAGGGGATTGTAAATCTTTGGAATTCTCTAGCCCAAAGGGCTGTGGATGCTCATTAATCTATTCAAGGCTCAGATCGATAGATTTTTGGACTCTAAGGGATATGGGGGAAAGTAGAGTTGAGGTCAAAGATCAACCATGATCTTATTGAATGGCGGAGCAGGCTTGAGGGGCCGTATGGCCTACTCCTGCTCCTATTTCTTATGTTTCTTATGCTTTTTATGCCGTGTGTTTGCCCATTTCACCAGTCTGTCTATGCCCTCCCAAAGTATGTTAACAATCCTTCTCACTGTTTACTACATTTCTAAGTTTCGTGTCATCTGCAAACTTTGAAATTGTACCCTGTACACCGAAGTCCAGGTCATTAATATATATCAAAAAACAGTGGTCCCAAAACTGACCGTCTGGGGAATACCACTGTACACTTCCCTCCAGTCTGAAAAACAACCGCTCACCACTATTCTCTGCTTTCTGGCCCTTAGCCGATTTCGTATCCATGCAGCCACTGTCCCTTTAATTCCACGGGCTTCAATTTTGCTAACAAGACTATAATGTGGTACTTTATCAAAAGCCTTTTGAAAGTCCATATACACATTAACCACACCATCCTCTCCATTACTTCATCCAAGAACTCAATCAAGTTAGTCAAACATGATTTTCCTTTAACAAATCCATGCTGGCTTTCATTTATTAACCCATATTTTTAAAAGTGCCAATTAATTTTGTCCCAGATTATTGTCTCTAAAAGTTTCCCCACCACCAACATTAGGCTGACTGGCCTGTAATTGTCGGGTTTATCCCTCTCCCTATTTTTGAACAGGGATGTAACATTTGCAATCCCCAGTCCTCTGATACCACTCCCATGTCTAAGGAGGATTGGAAGATTGTGGCCAGAGTCTCCGCAATTTCCACCCTTACTTCCCTCAGTAACCTAGGATGCAGTCCATCTGGACCGGGTGACTTTTCTATTTTGAGTACTGCCAACTTTTAAGTACCTCCTCATTACCCATTTTTATCCTATCCAATTTCTCTACTACCTCCTCCTTTTCTGTGATATTGGCAGCATCCTCTTCTCTAGTGAAAACAGGTGCAAAGCATTCATTTAGTACCTGAGCCATACCCTCTGCCTCCACAAGATGATCTTTTTTGTCCCTAATCGGTCCCACCCTTCCTTTGACTACCCTTTTATTATTTATATGTTTATAAACAACTTTTGGGTTTCCTTTTTATGTTATCCGCTAATTGATTCTCATACTCTCTCATTGCCCCTTTTATTCCCTTTTTCAGTTCTCCCCTGTATTTTCTGTATTCAGCCTGGTTCTCCATTGAATTATGAACCTGACATTTATCAAAAGCCTACTTTTTCTGTTTTATTTTAATCTCTATACCTTTAGTCATCCAGGGAGCTCCAGCTTTGGATGCCCTTCCTTTCCCCCTCTTGGGAATGTGTCTACTCTGTACCTGAACCATCTCCTCTTTGAAGGCCTCCCATTGTTCATTTGCTGTTTTACCTGCCAATCTTTGATTCCAATCCACCTGGACCGGATCCCTTTTCAGCTCGCTGAAATTAGTTCTCCTCCAGTTGAGTATTTTCACATTTGATTTTACCTTGTCCTTTTCCATTACTACTCTAAATCTAATGACATTGTGATCACTGTTTCCCAAATGCTCCCCCACTGAAACATGCTCCACCTGCCCCACTTCATTCCCCAGAACTAGATCCAGCACTGCTTCCTTCCTCGTTGGGCTGGAAACATATTGTTCAAGAAAGTTCTTCTGCACACATTTCAGGAATTCCATCCCATTTCAGCCCTATACACTGCTATTTTCCCAGTCTATATTAGGATAATTGAAGTCCCCCATTGTCACTATTGTAAAGTTCTTGCATTTTTCTGCAATTTGCATGCAAATTTGCTCCTCTATCTCCTTCCCACTATTTGTTGGTCTACAGTATACAACCAGTAGCATAATAGCTCCTCCATTGTTCTTAATTCTCACCTAATAAATTCTGCCTTTGAACCCTCAACTACATCATCCCTTTCTAGTCCTGTAACAGTATATTTGATCAATACTGCCATCAGCAACCCCGCTCTTTTCTTTCCTTCCCTATCTTTCCTGAATACATTGTAGCCACTGAATACACTGCTCCTCCTGACCCACAAGGAGTGCTGAAAAAGGCATTTACACTGTGGAGCCAGCAGCTCCCACTACCCTTTCACTGCCGGGTTTCCCGGCCCCTGGGAAACCCATGTACAACAGTCAATTTTAAATCAGGCTCCCAATTGCACAGTGGGAGCCCAATTTAAATATGTTAATTAAATGTCCCACCTCTCCATGGCAAGACACTCGGATGCTCCGATATCCGCCACAGTAAATAAGGCAGCAGTTACGTGCGTGGCGTGTTGGGGACGTGTTCCCTGTATTTAATGCCTTAACCTGTCATGGGGAGGAACAGTGTTTCACATACTGATGGGGGGGGGGGGGTGGGATGGATGGTGCCGGAGAGGACAGCAGACCAAGGGCGAATAGTGGAGATATGAGGATGGATGAATGTTCTCATTGAAACATATTAAATTCTGACAGGGCTAGGCAGACTGGACGCAGGGAGGATGTTTCCCCTGGCTGGGGGGTCCAGAACGAGGGGTCACTGTCTCAGGATACGGGGTAGGACATTTAGGACCGAGATGAGGAGAAATTTCTTTACTCAGAGGGTGGTGAACCTGTGGAATTCTCTACCGCAGAAGGCTGTGGAGGCCAAGTCACTGAATATATTTAAGGAGCTAGATAGATTTCTAGACACAAAAGGCATCAAGCAGGCATGGGGAGAGAGCGGGAATATGGTATTGAGATAGAGGATCAGCCATGATCATATTGAATGGTGGAGCAGGCTCGAAGGGCCGAATGGCCTACTCCTGCTGCTATTTTCTATGTTTCTATGTTTCTATGTTTTCTGGATTTTTTTTCTTCCATTCTCTAATATCCCATGACAGAGATTTAGAATATTCTTCGTGTGGAATTGTGGGCATTAATCTTCATTCAGGTCACACTGCATTCACGCTTCCTTGTCCGCCATGTCCGATATTTATCCCTCAGCTAACATCCCTAAAAAAGCAGATTCTCTGGTCATTTACCTTATTGCTGTTTGTGGGATCTTGCTGTGCACAAATTGGCTGCCGCGATTCCCTGCTTTACAACATTGTCTGCCGCTCTAAAATAACTTAATTGGCTGCAAAGCACTTTGGGATGTCCTGCAGTTGAAAAAGGCACTATATAAATGCAAGTTTCTTCTTTTTATATGGCTCAATACCACATTAGGTGTTGCATTTACCCACTGAGCCCCCAGGATAGCTTGCAGAAAGCTGGTGTCCTGTGCTTTTGTTCAATATTTCCCTCTTCTAACTTGGCAACAAGATGCAAACAAGACCAGGATAAAATCATTGCTAACTCCTTACTCATCAGTTCTGATCAGTATAGGGTGTGTATAGATCAGCTTACTCTGCAGTACGGGATGTGCATAGGTCAGTTTACAAAGGAGCATTCCTGCTCCTGCCGGCTCCACATTCAAGTAAGTATAGTTTTAAAACGTATCTTTTTGGTGGCGGCCTGCAGGCGTCCCTTTAAGGGCTGCCTGTTAGGCCGCACGTAGACCACATTTTCCGGAAACGCAGCACGGCGTCGGCTGCCTCAGGATAACCCAAAATTGCATGGGGGCCTCAAACAGGAGTTAGACCCCTTATTTGCATATGCAATGGGCCTATTGCATGTTTCAGGCGCGGGCCCTGGACTCCTGTTTTTTTACCTACACGAATATTGCGGACTGCGTACTTCCGGCTCATAATGAGCGTGCACGTTCTGCCCGCCACATTGGAGGCTTAGGAGGCCGTGTAGTGCCCGAAAACAGGTACTGCGCGATTGGAGTTCTAGGCCAATTTTTCATGTCTCATTAGCAATCCAACCAGTAGCTCCCACCTTTTAACTTTAATGCTCCACCCTTATTCCTTACTCTATCGACAATCTTGGCCTCACTATTTGCTGTGGCCTCAACAAGAGCCCCCACGACTCCTCCATCATTGAAGCTGCCTCCTGGAAGTTTGATTTCATCGTTCATGCCAATCACTTTCTCTCCCATCAATAACTCCATCTCTATCAAACCCAAGTGTCTCCAAGACGTGAATCCTGCTCCCATATATAGGGAGGCTCTTCTAGTACCCCTCTTGCACTCCTGGACAGGATGCAAGGAGAACTAAGTGTCTGGCAGCTGATGCTTCTTGCACCATTAGCAACTTCCTCTCCATCCTCCACAACGTTCTTGCCTCTCTATTTTATCCATACCACCACAGCCAGTGCTGCCCTGAAAATACTTCTCTCATTCCTTCTAAGTGTGAAATGACCATCTTACACACTCTTCCACCCCCTTGCATCAGCCTTGTGTTGAAATCAAGACTCACTACACATACACCTACTCCACATGATTCTGACCCAGGACATTAAAAGTCCTTACCTCTTCCAGCCTTCCTTTCTTTCTACCAACTGCAGGCTTTCAAGACTGAAACCTGACGTTACCTAACCACTGCTTCCTGTTTTGCCTCATCTCTTTTTAATGCTGGTTTCTCCATTGAATAATGCACAAAACGCCATGTTGTAAAGGCCTGTGCTAAAAGCAGATATCACATTCAATGTAGCAGGAACTCTAATGGGAACTTGATAGAGAGTTAGGAGTTGTTAAGGGGAAAGGAAGTGATTGGCATGAACGATGAAACCAAACTTCCTGGAGGCAGCTTCAGTGATGGGGGGAGATATGGGAGCTCCTATTGAGGCCAGAGGAGAAAGTGAGGCCAAGAACATCGATAGAGTGGAGCATCCAAGTTGAGAGGTTGGAGCTACTGGCTAGATTGGTACTGAGACGTAAAGATGGGTTTAAAGAAGTGAAAGGAACAAGATTTTCGTTACCTGATTAAAGGGCAAGGAGGAGATCACGGTGTTGTAATTCAGTCATTCCAGGGGAAAGAGGCGAGGAGCTGGTCCACTGTTTAATACACTTTTTAACATTATTTACAGGATGCAGTGGCTGCAAAGTAGAGTTAATTGAGCAGCGTGCCACCACTGTTCCAGGATGTATAAGAAGTGCCTTTTATCAAACCACAGCTTTACAAATGATAATAACTACACTGGTAGTCGGAGGGTGTGATCTGAAGTCCACCTGCGATCTAAAGACACTGGTGAGGAAGGATCTTTCGGTCTTAGCACTGGTTGACGACTAACCAGAGCATTAAAACAAAACGCCTATAACAGGAATCAGCATGAGCAACGATTTAATGTTTTAAAGGGGTTTTTCTCTCTCATTGCCTGTAATCCTCTAAAGATGGAGGGTCACAGGTAGTGACAGAGAGTAGCTTTAATAAAACTGCAGCTCTAGTTTATTTTAATTAGCCATGCAATATTATCGCACAACTGTTTATTACGTCCATCCATCAGGTATTGTAATAGAGGGGTCAACTGAAAGAGGTTAACATATATAAATTTTTTTCTCTTTCCTCTCTCTGTGTCTGAATGAAATCATCATAAAAGCTCAAAATCTGATGAGGAACTGATAAATCTGTGAGGTCTCCTTATCAATATAATAAGTCTCAGAACCACTGCTGTCATGTGCAGATTTTATTATAAATAGGCCAAATTGCTTCGAGTGTTTTATTATCATTTCCACTGCCTCCAGGACCTGTTGTCCAGAATTGCGGTGCATGGCGATCAAACCTCTCTCCAGTTACAAAGAACTTGGCTTCCATCTCCTAGCCTGTTCTCTGTTAGCTGGAAGTCCTGACTATCCATGAACACGCTCAGTCAAGCAGGCAGGTAGAGAGGTTTGATGTCCTGCTGACTGATGTATTACATTCATTCACTGAGCAGAACCCCAACAGCTGGGATACAATGTCGCTATATTTCCTGTTTCTGTACAGGGTGGTTTCCCGTGAACCTACAGAAAACCTAAAGATGTTTTATAAATACATAAAGAGCAAGAGGATAACTGAGGAAAGAGAAAGGCCTGTTACAGACCAAAAAGGTAACCTATGTGTGGAGGCGGAAGATGTGGGTACGGTTCTTAATGAATACTTTGCATCTGTCTTCACAATAGAGGGGGACGATGCAGAGATTGTAGTTAAGGAGGAGGAGTGCGAAATATTGGTTGGGATAAACATAGTGAGAGAGGAAGTATTAAGGGGATTAGCATCTTTGAAAGTAGATAAATCACCAGGCTCAGATGAAATATATCCCAGGCTGTTAAAAGAAGTAAGGGAGGAAAAAACGGAGGCTCCGACCATCATTTTCCAATCCTCACTGGATACAGGCGTGGTGCCAGAGGATTGGAGGTCTGCTAACATTGTACCATTGTTTAACAAGGGAGAAAGAGATAGACCGAGTAATTACAGGCCTGTCAGTCTAACCTCAGTGGTGGGCAAATTATTGGAATCGATTCTGAGGGACAGCAAAAACCGTCATTTAGAAAGGCACAGAGTAATCAAGGACAGTCGGCATGGATTTGTTAAGGGAAGGTCGTGCCTGACTAACTTGATTGAATTGTTTGAGGAGGCAACAAGGATGGTTGATGAGGGTAACGTGTTTGATGTAGTCTACATGGATTTTAGCTTTGCTGAACACTTCCGCTCTGTCCGCAAATGTGACCCTGACCTGCCTATCGCTTGCCATTTTAATCCCCCTTCCCACTTCCACTCTGACCTCTCTGTCCTCGGCCTCTTACACTATTCCAATGAAGCTCAACGGAAGCTCGAGGAACAGCACCTCATCTTTCGTTTAGGCACATTACAACCTTCTGGACTCAACACCGATTTCAATAACTTCAGATCATAACCACTGCTCCCATTTTTTCGGTCAGCAAGTGCTGGTAATGGTTCTGCTGTTGCCATTTGCAGCCAATCCTGATCAACCTTTTGTTTCTTAACCTATCCCATCACCACCCTCCTTACCTTGCACCATCATCCCTTTTGTCATTTAATCACTCTTATCCTCTACCCTATCACAGACCTTCCCTTTTGTTCTTTCCTCCCCTCCTCCACCCCTCCCCCCCACTTTCCCTGGCTCTGTACTTGCTCAAAAATTTTAACTCTTTTAACATCTTCCAGTTTTGACGGAAGGTCTTCGACATGAAACGTTAACTCTGTTTCTTTCTCCACAGATGCTGCCTGACTTTCTGAGCTTCTCCAGCATTTTCTGTTTTTATTTCAGATTTCCAGCATCCGCAGTATTTTGCTTCTGATTTTAGCAAGGCTTTTGACAAGGTCCCACATGGCAGACTGGTCAAAAAAGTAAAAGCCCATGGAATCCAAGGGAAAGTGGCAAGTTGGATCCAAAATTGGCTCAGTGGCAGGAAGCAAAGGGTAATGGTCAACGGGTGTTTTTGCAACTGGAAGGCTGTTTCCAGTGGGGTTCCGCAGGACTCAGTACTAGGTCCCTTGCCTTTTGTGGTATATATTAATGATTTGGATTTGAATGTGGGGGGCTTGATCAAGAAGTTTGCAGATGATACAAACATTGACCATGTGGTTGATAGTGAGGAGGAAAGCTGTAGACTGCAGGAAGATATCAATGGGCTGGTCAGGTGGGCAGAAAAGTGGCAAATGGAATTCAATCTGGAGAAGTGTGAGGTAATGCATTTGGGGAGGGCAAACAAGGCAAGGGAACACACAATAAATGGGAGGATATTGAGAGGTGTAGAGGAAAAAAGGGACCTTGGAGTGCATGTCCACAGATCGCTGAAGGTAGCAGGACAGGTAGATAAGGTGGTTAAAAAGGCATACGGGATACTTTCCTTTATTAGCCGAGGTACAGAATATAAGAGCAGGGAGTTTATGCAAGAACTGTATAAAACATTGGTTAGGCCACAGCTTGAGTACTGTGTACAGTTCTGGTTACCACATTACAGGAAGGATGTGATTGCATTAGAGAGGGTGCAGAGGAGATTTACGAGGCTGTTGCCAGGGCTGGAGAATTTTAGCTATGAGGAATGATTGGATAGGCTGGGGTTGTTTTCTTTGGAACATAGGAGGCTGAGGGGAGATATAATTGAGGTCTATAAAATTAAGACGGGACTAGATAGGGTGGATAGGGAGACCTATTTCCCTTAGCAGAAAGGTCAGTGACCAGGGGGGATTGATTTAAAGTAATTGGTAGAAGGATTAGAGGGGAGTTGAGGAGAAATTTTTTCACCTAGAGGGTGGTGGGTGTCTGGAACTCACTGCCTGAAAGGGTGGTAGAGGCAGAAACCCTCAACTCATTTAAAAAGTACTTGGATGAGCACTTGAAGTGCTGTAATGTACAGGACTACGGACTAAGTGCTGGAAAGTGGGATTAAACTGGATAGCTCTTTTTCAGCCGGCACGGATACGATAGGAACATAGGAACAGGAGTAGGCCATTCAGCCCCTCGAGCCCGCTCTGCCATTTGATAAGATCATGGCTGATCTGTGATCTAACTCCATATACCTGCCTTTGGCCCATATCCCTTAATACCTTTGGTTGCCAAAAAGCTATCTATCTCACATTTAAATTTAGCAATTGAGCTAGCATCAATTTCCATTTGCGGAAGAGAGTTCCAAACTTCTACCATCCTTTGTGTGTAGAAGTGTTTTCAAATCTCACTCCTGAAAGGTCTGGCTCTAATTTTTAGACTGTGCCCCCTACTCCTTGAATCCCCAACCAGCGGAAATAGTTTCTCTCTATCTATCCTGTCCGTTCCCCTTAATATCTTATAAACTTCGATCAGATCGCCCCTTAACCTTCTAAATTCTAGAGAATACAACCCCAATTTGTGTAATCTCTCCTCGTAACTTAACCCTTGAAGTCCGGGTATCATTCTAGTAAACCTGTGCTGCACTCCCTCCAAGGCCAATATGTCCTTCCGAAGGTACGGTGCCCAGAACTGTTCACAGTACTCCAGGTGCGGTCTAACCAGGGTTTTGTATAGCTGCAGCATAACTTCTGCCCCCTTGTACTCTAGTCCTCTAGATATAAAGGTCAGCATTCCATTAGCCTTATTGATTATTTTCTGCATCTGTTCATGACACTTCAATGATCTGTGTACCTGAACCCCTAAGTCCCTTTGGACATCCACTGTTTTTAGCTTTTTAGCATTTAGAAAGTACCCTGTTCTATCCTTTTTTGGTCAAAGTGGATGACCTCACATTTGCCTACATTGAATTCCATTTGCCACAGTTTTGCCCACTTACCAAATCTATCAATATCACTTTGTAATTTTATGTTTTCATCTACACTGCTTACAATGCCACCAATCTTTGTGTCATCGGCAAACTTAGATATGAGACTTTCTATGCCTTCATCTAAGTCGTTAATAAATATTGTGAATAATTGAGGCCCAAGACAGATCCCTGCGGGACTCCACTAGTCACATCCTGCCAATGTGAGTACCTACCCATTATCCCTACTCTCTGTCACCTTTCGCTCAGCCAACTTCCTAACCAAGTCCGTACTTTTCCCTCGATTCCATGGGCTTCTATCTTAGCTAACAGTCTCTTATATGAGACTTTATCAAATGCCTTCTGGAAGTCCATATAAATAACATCCATTGACATTCCCCTGTCCACTACTTTAGTCACCTCTTCAAAAAATTCAATCAGGTTTGTCAGGCACGACCTATCTTTCACAAATCCATGCTGGGCCGAGTGGCCTCCTTCTGTGCAGTAACTTTCTGTGATTCTATGATTCCATGATACACGGGGGGGGAAATTTGATAAGGGTCCGTTTTGGGCGGTGGTAGCGGGATGCGCTACCACCCCACGCCCAAAGGACCCTGCACAGGCAAGACGCAAGTTTGGACCCAAGGGAGCGCTTACCTGCAATCAGCGTTCCTTTCCAGGCCTTGCACGTGAAATCAATGCAATTTGCAGGTTCCACTACCAGAGGGAGCTCAATCTCTTAAAGGGAGGATGTTTCGTAGAAATCCCTTAAAGGTAGCTAGTACCTGTTATTTGCTGAAAATAACAGTCTACTGTCTGCATGGAGTCTGAACAGAGATCAGACATCGCACACGTAAAACACAGATGCAGGTCCCATCCCTATGTTTACACACTGTTGAGTTATGTTAAAACATTGAATAAAGGTTGTGCACTACTAAATCCCACATCCTCCAATCTGCACACCAGACCTCACCAATCTTCCGATCTGAGTTGGTACCAGGCCTTCGAGAGTGCATGCACCAAGGTTCTCTGCTGATGCACTAGAGACCTTGGGTGCAAGAGGTGGACAGAAGGAGGGACACCCTATATCCGCAGGGGGGTGGGGGCAAGAGGTCCTCCAGACATATACTCAAAAGACAATGGGAAGCAGCAGGGAACAAAGTCAATGCCAGGTGCACAGCATCATGAACAAGGATGCAGTGCAGGAAGAAGTTCAATGTTTTGACATGAGTGGGCAAGGTGAGTGAGGTCAACTGTCAAGTGGCGTCTCCTACTAACTGCACCACGCACTACACCCCCCATCACCCACATACCAACAAACTCTTTCCATCAGTACTCAACTCTTCCATTCAGATGCTTCCTCACACCCTTACACATTACCATTGTTTCAAGCCGTCCACCCACACCCATGACAGGCACATCACCCAGGCACAGGTCCCGCTTTCTTGCAGGAGAAGGTGGCACATATCAAGAGGCAGCAAGTGCCCATGGCCACTTCTCACTTCTCATTGAGATTCTCATTGAATCTCATTCAGTGAGATCATGGTGGACCTGTGACCTAACTCCATATACCCGTCTTAGCCCCATATCCCTTAATACCCTTGGTTCACAGAAATCTATCAATCTCAGATTTAACATTCACAAGTGAGCTCGCATCAACTGCCGTCTGCACAACAGCGTTCCAAACATCTCCCACCCTTTGCGTGTAGAAGCATTTCCTAACTTTACTCCTGCACGTCCTGGCTCTAAATGCTAGGCTATGTCCCCGTGTCCTAGTATTGAAGTCTGGGAGACCTCCAAAAACAGTTACAAATGTCTCGGCAGCCAGAGGCAATAATCCAGACATTAACCTGTAAATCCTGCATGGTCCCTTTAAATAGCACCGGTGGAGGGTCCTCCAGGCACTCTAAGACACGTTCAGATGGTCGGGGTTAAGACTCTGCGTTGAGTTGAGCGTTAAGTCCCAAAATGGTGTCTATCACTTTAAATCAGCATTGCACACTGATTGAAGCTATTTTCTCCCTACTTTAAATGATTCCAGCGTTCGTTATCTACGCCTGCGCAAACTCCTGTACCAAGATGGCGTCTGGCGCACGTCACGCTGGAAACGTGCATGCGCATCCAAGACGCCGTCTTGGATGTCGGAGAGGCCGTGTAGCGCCGAAATAACGGGCGCTACACGGCCCAATTTAACGCCCAGGGTTCCGACCATATGATGCGCAGTCCATTAATACAAATCAGAGATATAGTCCCAGAAGACCACAGACAAGGACAGAAATATAGTCAAATATGGTGCTGTTATGGGAAGACCTAACAAGGTTGGCCGAACTTACACAAGAGAACTTAAGATATGCAGCCAGAAAAGTTGGTACAGCTGCAACGCACCGGGAGTATCAAGTAGGCCAAAGTGTTTTGGTTCTATTATCAATGAAGCATAACAACTTACAGGGACTGCACAGTGGTGCAGAGTGTTTTTGCGACTGGAAGGCTGTTTCCAGTAGGGTTCCGCAAGACTCAGTACTAGGTCCCTTGCTTTGAGTGGTATATATTAATCATTTGGACTTGAATGTTGGGGGACTTGATCAAGAAGTTTGCAGATGATACAAAAATTGGCTGTGTGGTTGAAAGTGAGGAGGAAAGCTGTAGACTGCAGGAAGATATCAATGGACCGGTCAGGTGGGCAGAAAAGTGGCAAATGGAATTCAATCCGGAGAAGTGTGAGGTAATGCATTTGGGGAGGGCAAACAAGGCAAGGCAGTACACAATAAATGGGAGGATACTGAGAGGTAGTAGGTTATATAACCGAGAAACCCAATGGACCACATAACAAAAACTTGCATTTGTATAGCGCCTTTAATGTATTAAAACTCCCAAGGCGCTTCACATTAACGTAATCAGACAAAAACTGACACCGAACACCGAAACAAAGATGGAGACATTAGGACAGGTAACCAAAAGCTTGGTCAAAGAGGTAGGTTTTAAGGAATGTCTTAAAGGAGGAGAGGTGGAGAGGCAGAGAGGTTTAGGGTGGGAATTGCAGAGCTTGGGACCTAGACGTGTTGAAAGCACGGTCACAAATGATGGGGCAAAGGAACTGGGGAAGCATAACAGGGCAGAACTGGAGGAATGCAAAGATCTTGGAGGATTGTTGGGCTGGAGGAGGTTACAGAGATAGGGAGGGGCGAGGCCATGGAACGATTTGAACACAGGAATGAGAATTTTAAAATCAAGGCGTTGCTAGTCCAGGAGTCAATGTAGGTCAGCGAGCACAGGGGGTGATGGGTGAACGGGACTTGGTGTGAATTAGGATACGGGCAGCAAATTCTTTGATAGTCAATATCACTATCCGGTCAGTTATAAACCACACAGAAACATCACTGACCTGCAAGGCAGAAGGGTCGGTAACCAGAGGCCATAGATTTAAGGTGATTGGCAAAAGAACCAGAGGCAACATGAGGAAACATATTTTTATGCAGTGAGTTGTTATGATCCGGAATGCACTGCCTGAAAGGGCGGTGGAAGCAGATTCAATAATAACTTTCAAAAGGGAATTGGATAAATAATTGAAGGGAAAAGATTTACAGAGCTACGGGGAAAGGGCAGGGGAGTGGGACTAATTGGATAGCTCTTTCAAAAAGTTAGCACAGGCACGATGGGCTGAATGGCCTCCTTCTGTGCTGTAACATACTATGATACTATGAAACAACATCATACAACATCCTTGTGCTTCCCAAAACAACAACTCCCAACACACTGTCACATCAGGAAATGAATGCAGCTTCAATTGTCACAGGTGCTGCATTGGTGGCACTCTTGAGCATCAAGGTCAAAGGGGTGGGGGGCGGGGGCAGAGTTCCGCAACAAAAAAATGCAACTATTTTGTCCGTCTACTTTTGGTTGTTATTCCTTTAAATCCAGTCATAATACATAAGCAGTTCAGATTCTTGTATCGAACTTAACTCAGTACAATGTTGCAAGTTTCAGTGCTACAGCTAGAGAAAGAAACATTTAACATTTAAACGGTGCTGTGTGATTGGTTCAGTTTGTATATGATAGTTCCTTTTTAAAAATTTAGGTGATCAGATATTCAAAATGCAGTAAGTCCCAGAACCTCTTTTCTAAAGATAGCTAAAGGACAATTCTGTGAATCTGTGAGTCAATTTGAAAATCTCTTGAAAAGAATCTTAGCAGTTTGAAACCCCTGAAAATGAGAGAAATCAGTTTGAAATTTCCAAGGGATGGTTTAGATTATTCCAGGCTCTTGCCAATGGTGAGGAATTTAAGAAAAGAAAGGTTGCATAACATAAAAGTTATTTACAAAGGGTTAGCTTAGTAGTGAAAGTTGAGAGTTTTTATTATATGAAGTGGTCCAGTGAGTGAGAGGGAGATTGATTACTACAGTGAGTGAGAGGGAGATTGATTACTACAGTGAGTGAGAGGGAGATTGATTACTACAGTGAGTGAGAGGGAGATTGATTACTACAGTGAGTGAGAGGGAGATTGATTACTACAGTGAGTGAGAGGGAGATTGATTACTCGAGTGAGTGAGAGGGAGATTGATTACTCGAGTGAGTGAGAGGGAGATGGAGTTGTGGACAGGGTGAGAGGGAGATGGAGTGGTAGAATGAGTGAGAGGGAGATGGAGTGGTAGAATGAGTGAGAGGGAGATTGATTACTCGAGTGAGTGAGAGGGAGATGGAGTGGTAGAGTGAGTCAGAGGGAGATTGATTACTCGAGTGAGTGAGAGGGAGATGGAGTGGCAGAGTGAGTCTGAGTGAGATGGAGAGGTAGATTGAGTGAGAGGCAGATGGAGTGGGAGAGTGTGTCAGAGGGAGATGGAGTGGTGGACTGGGTGAGGGGGAGCGGGAGTGGTAGAGTGAGTGTGAGGGAGACGGAGTGGTAGAGTGAGTGAGAGGGAGATTGATTACTCGAGTGAGTGAGAGGGAGATGGAGTTGTGGACAGGGTGTGAGGGAGATGGAGTGGTAGAATGATTGAGAGGGAGATTGATTACTCGAGTGAGTGAGAGGGAGATGGAGTGGTAGAGTGAGTCAGAGGGAGATTGATTACTCGAGTGAGTGAGAGGGAGATGGAGTGGTAGAGTGAGTCAGAGGGAGATTGATTACTCGAGTGAGTGAGAGGGAGATGGAGTGGTAGAGTGAGTCAGAGGGAGATTGATTACTCGAGTGAGTGAGAGGGAGATGGAGTGGCAGAGTGAGTCTGAGTGAGATGGAGAGGTAGATTGAGTGAGAGGCAGATGGAGTGGGAGAGTGTGTCAGAGGGAGATGGAGTGGTGGACTGGGTGAGGGGGAGCGGGAGTGGTAGAGTGAGTGTGAGGGAGACGGAGTGGTAGAGTGAGTGTCAGTGAGATGGAGAGGTTGGTTGAGTGAGAGGGAGATTGAGTGGTGGAGTGAGTGAGAGTTAGATGGATTGAGTGAGAGGGAAATAGAGTGGGTGAGAGGGAGATGGAGTGGTAGATTGAGTGAGAGGGTGAAGGGGGCTGGACGCGTGAGTGAGAGATAGATGGAGTGGTAGACGGGGTGAGCGGGAGAGGGAGTGGTGGAGTGAGTGAGAGGGAGATGGACTGATAGAGTGAGAGGGAGATGGAGTGGTAGAGTGAGTCAGAGGGAGATTGATTACTAGAGTGAATGAGAGGGAGATGGAGTAGTAGAGTGAGTGAAAGGGAGATGGAGTGGTGGATTGAGTGAGAGAGTGATGGAGTGGTAGATTGGGTGAGTGGGAGAGGGAGTGGTGGAGTGAGTGTGAGGTAGATGGAGTGGCAGACTGGTTGGAGGGTGATGGAGTGGCAGAGAGAGTGTGAGTGAGATGGAGTGGTAGAGTGAGTGAGAGAGAGAACTAGTGGTAGAGTGAGTGAGAGGTTGATGAAGTGGCAGACTGGTGAGAGGGAAATGGAGTGGCAGAGTGAGTCTGAGTGAGATGGAGAGGTAGATTGAGTGAGAGGCAGATGGAGTGGGAGAGTGTGTCAGAGGGAGATGGAGTGGTGGATTGGGTGAGCGGGAGATGGAGTGGTGGAGTGAGTGTGAGGTAGATGGAGTGAGTGAGAGGGAGATAGATTGGTAGAGTGAGTGAGAGGGAGACGGAGTGGTAGAGTGAGAGGGAGATGGAGTGGTAGAGTGAGTGAGAGGGAGATGCAGTAATAGAGTGAGTGCGAGTGTCATGGAGTGGTAGAGTGAGTCAGAGGGAGATTGATTACTAGAGTGAGTGAGAGGGAGATGGAGTAGTGGAATGAGTGAGAGGGAGATGGAGTGGTAGATTGAGTGAGAGGGAGAAGGACTGGTCGCGTGAGTGAGAGGTAGATGGAGTGGTAGACGGGGTGAGCAGGAGAGTGGTAGAGTGAGTGTGAGTGAGATGGAGATTTCGATTGAGTGAGATGGAAATGGAGTGGAAGACTGGTGAGAGGCAGATGGAATGGCAGAGTGAGTATGAGTGAGATGGAGTGGTAGATTGAGTGAGAGCGAGATGGAGTGGTAGATTGGGTGAGCGGGAGCGGGAGTGGTAGAGTGAGTGTGAGGTAGATGGAGTGGTTGTCTGAATGAGAGGGAGACAGAATGGTGGAGTCAGTGAGAGTTAGATGGAGTGGTAAACTGGGTGAGAGGGAGATAGAGTGGTATAGTGAGAGGGAGATGGAGTGGTAGAGTGAGAGGGAGATGGAGTGGTAGAGTGAGTCAGAGGGAGATTGAATACTAGAGTGAGTGAGAGGGAAATGGAGTAGTAGAGTGAGTGTGAGGTAGATGGAGTGGTGGAATGAGTGAGAGGGAGATGGAGTGTAAGAGTGAGTGAGAGGGAGATGGAGTAGTGGCTGAATGAGAGGGAGATGCATTGGTAGAATGGAGTGGTGGAATGGGAGGTAGATGGAGTGGTAGAGTGATTGAGAGTGTCATGGAGTGGTAGAGTGAGTGAGAGGGAGATGGAGTAGTAGAGTCAGTGAAAGAGAGATGGAGTGGTGGAGTGAATGAGAGGCTGATGGAGTCGTAGAGTGAGTCAGAAGGAGATTGATTACGAGAGTGAGTGAGGGGGAGATGGAGTAGTGGACTGGGTGAGAGGGAAAGGGAGTGGTAGATTGGGCGAGATGGAAATGGACTGGTCATGTGAGTGAGAGGTAGATGGAGTGGTAGAGTGAGTGTGAGTGAGATGGAGAGGTAGATTGAGTGAGAGGTAGATGGAGTGGTAGAGTGAGTGAAAGGTAGATGGAGTGGTAGACTGGTGAGAGGGAGATGGAGTGGCAGAGTGAGTGTCAGTGAGATGGAGAGGTTGGTTGAGTGAGAGGGAGATTGAGTGGTAGGTGTGTGAGAGGGAGATGGAGTGGTTGGCTGAATGAGAGGGAGATGGAATGGTGGAGTGAGTGAGAGTTAGATGGAGTGAGTGAGAGGGAAATAGAGTGGTAGACTGGGTGAGAGGGAGATGGAGTGGTAGAGTGAGTCAGTGGGAGATTGATTACTGGAGTGAGTGAGAGGGAGGTGGAGTAGTAGAGTGAGTGAGAAGGAGATGGAGTGGTAGGGTAAGTGAAAGAGAGATAGAGCGGTAGACTAGGTGAGAGGAAGATGGACTGATAGAGTGAGAGGGAGATGGAGTAGTAGACTGGGTGAGCGGGAGAGGGAGTGGTGGCGTGAGTGTGAGGTAGATGGAGTGGTAGAGTGAGTCAGAGGGTGATTGATTACTACAGTGAGTGAAAGGGAGATGGAGTGGTAGAGTGAGTGAGAGTGTCATGGAGTGGTGGAGTGAGTGAGAGGGAGATGGAGTGGTAGAGTGAGTCAGAGGGTGATTGATCACTACAGTGAGTGAGAGGGAGATGAGTGGTAGAGTGAGTGAAAGGGAGATGGAGTGGTAGAGTGAGTGAGAGTGTCATGGAGTGATGGAGTGAGTGAGAGGGAGATGGAGTGGTAGAGTGAGTCAGAGGGTGATTGATTACTACAGTGAGTGAGAGGGAGATGAGTGGTAGAGTGAGTGAAAGGGAGATGGAGTGGTAGAGTGATTGAGAGAGTGATGGAGTGGTAGATTGGGTGAGTGGGAGAGGGAGTGGTGGAGTGAGTGTGAGGTAGATGGAGTGGTAGACTGGGTGAGGGGGAGATGGACAGGTGGCCAGGGGTGAGGGAGATTGATTACTAGAGTGAGTGAGAGGGAGATGGAGTGGTAGAGTGAGTGTCAGTGAGATGGAGAGGTAGATTGAGTGAGAGGGAGATGGAGTGGTACAGTGAGTGAAAGAGAGATGGAATGGTGGAGTGAGTGAGAGGCAGATGGAGTGGTAGAGTGAGTGAAAGGGAGATGGAGTGGTGGAATGAGCGAGAGGGTGATTTGAGTTGTAGACTGGTGAGAGGGAGGTGGAGTGGTAGAGTGAGTGTGAGTGAGATGGAAAGGTAGAGTGATTGAAAGGCAGATGGAGTAGGAGAGTGTGTGAGGGGGAGATGGAGTGCTGGAGTGAGTGAGAGGGAAATGGAGTGGTAGAGTGAGTGGGAGGGAGATTGATTACTCGAGTGAGTGAGAGGGAGATGGAGTAGTGGACTGGTGAGAGGGAGATGGAGTGGCAGAGTGAGTCTGAGTGAGATGGAGAGGTAGAGTGAGTGAAAGGGAGAGGGATCGGTTTCATGAGTGAGAGGGAGATGGAGTGTTAGACTGGCGAGAGGGAGATGGAGTGGCAGAGTGAGTGTGAGTGAGATGGAGAGGTAGATTGAGTGAGAGGCAGATGGAATGGGAGAGTGTGTCAGAGGGAGATGGAGTCTTTGGCTGAATGAGAGGGAGATGGAGTGGTAGAGTGGGTGAGGGGGAGATGGAGTGGTGGAGTGAGTGTGAGGTAGATGGAGTGGATGGCTGAATGAGAGGGAGATGGAATGGTGGAGTGAGTGAGAGTTAGATGGAGTGAGTCAGAGGGAGATGGAGTGGTAAACTGGGTGAGAGGGAGATGGAGTGGTAGATTGAGTGAGAGGGAAATAGAGTGAGAGGCATATGGATTGATAAATTGGTGAGAGTGTGATGGAGTGGTAGAGTGAGTGAGAAGGTGATGGAGTGGTAGACTCGGTGAGAGGAAGATGGACTGATAGAGTGAGAGGGAGATGGAGTGGTAGAGTGAGTGAGAGGGAGATGGAGGAGGAGTGTGTGTGAGAGGGAGATGGAGTGGCTGGCTGAATGAGAGGGAAATGGAGTGATAGAGTGAGTGAGGGGGAGATGGAGTGGTAGACTGGGTGAGCAGGAGCGGGAGTGGTAGAGTGAGTGTGAGGTGGATGGAGTGGTAGATTGAGTGAGAGGGTGATGGAGTGGTAGACTCGGTGAGAGGAAGATGGACTGATAGAGTGAGAGGGAGATGGAGTGGTGGAGTGAGTGAGAGGGAGATGGAGTGGTAGACTGAGTGAGAGTTCGATAGATTGAGTGAGAGGGAGATGGATTGGTAGATTGAGTGAGAGGGAGATGGAGTGGTAGAGTGAGTCAGAGGGAGATTGATTACTAGATTGAGTGAGAGGGAGATGGAGTAGTGGACTGGGTGAGAGGGAGATGGAGTGGTAGAGTGAGTGAAAGGAGAAGGACTGGTTGCATGAGTGAGAGGGAGATGGAGTAGTGGACTGGTGAGAGGGAGATGGAGTGGCAGAGTGAGTGAGGGGGGATGGAGTGGTAGAGTGAGTGAGAGGGTGATGGAGTGGTGGAGTGAGTGAGAGTGAGATGGAGTGGTAGACTGGGTGATAGGGAGATTGAGTGGGAGGGAGATGGAGTGGTAGAGTGAGTCAGAGGGAGATTAATTACTAGAGTGAGTGAGAGGGAGATGGAGTAGTAGAGTGGGTGAGAGGGGGTGTGGTTGGCTGAATGAGAGGGAGATGGAGTAGTGGAGTGAGTGAGAGTTAGATGGAGTGAGTGAGAGGGAGATGGAGTGGTAGACTGGGTGAGAGGGAGATGGACTGATAGAGTGAGAAGGCGATGGAGTAAAAGAGTGAGTGAGAGGTCGATGGAGTGGCCGAGTAAGTGAGAGTGTCATTGAGTGGTAGAGTGAGTGAGAGGGAGATGGAGTGGTAAAGTGAGTCAGAGGGAGATTGATTACGGGAGTGAGTGAGAGGGAGGTGGAGTAGTAGACTGGGTGAGAGGAAGATGGAGTGGTAGAGTGAGTGAGAGGGAAAACTAGTGGTAGAGTGAGTGTGAGAGATATGGAATTGTACAGTGAGTTTGAGAATGATGGAGTGGTAAGCTAGTGAGTGGGAGATGGAGTGGCAGAGTGAGTGAGAAGCAAATAGAGTGGTAGACTGGGTGACAGGGAGATGGAGTGGCAGAATGAGCGTCAGTGAGGTGGAGAGGTAGATTGAGTGAGAGGGAGATGGAATGGTAGAGTGAGTGAAAGAGAGGTGGAGTCGTGGAGTGAGAGGGTGATGGAGTAGTAGAGTGAGTGAGAGGGAGATGGAGTGATAGAGTGAGTCAGAGGGAGATTGATTACTCGAGTGAGCCTAAGGGTGATGGAGTGGTGGAATGAGTGAGAGGGAGATGGAGTGGTAGAGTGAGTGAGACGGAGATGGAGTGGTGGAATGAGTGAGAGGGAGATGGAGTGGTTGAGTGAAAGGCAGATGGAGTGGTAGAGTGAGTGAGAGGGAGAAGGTGTGGCAGAGTGAGTGACACGGAGATAGAGTGGTAGAGTGAGTGAGAGGGAGATGGAGTGGTAGAGTGAGTGAGAGGGAGATGGAGTGGTAGAGTGAGTGAGAGGGAGATGGAGTGGTAGAGTGAGTGAGAGGGAGATGGAGTGACAGAGTGAGTGTCAGTGAGATGGAGAGGTAGATTCAGTGAGAAGGAGTTGAAGTGGTAGAGTGAGTGAAAGAGAAGTGGAGTAGTGGAGTGAGTGAAAGAAAAGTGGAGTGGTGGAGTGAGTGAGGGGCAGATGGAGTGGTCGACTGGCGAGAGGTCTACCACTCCAGACAAGTGCCAGGCAATGACCATCTCCAACAAGAGAGAGTCTAACCACCTCCCCTTGACATTCAACGGCATTACCATCGCCGAATCCCCCACCATCAACATCCTGGGGGTCACCATTGACCAGAAACTTAACTGGACCAGCCACATAAATACAGTGGCTACAAAAGCAGGTCAGAGGCTGGGTATTCTGTGGCGAGTGTCTCACCTCCTGACTCCCCAAAACCTTTCCACCATCTACAAGGCACAAGTCAGGAGTGTGATGGAATACTCTCCACTTGCCTGGATGAGTGCAGCTCCAACAACACTCCAACAACACTCAATACCATCCAGGACAAAGCAGCCCACTTGATTGGCACCCCATCCACCACCCTAAACATTCACTCCCTTCACCACCGGCGCATGGTGGCTGCAGTGTGTAACATCCACAGGATGCACTACAGCAACTCACCAAGGCTTCTTTGACAGCACCTCCCAAACCCACGACCTCTACCATCAAGAAGGACAAGGGCAGCAGGCACATGGGAACAACACCACCTGCACATTCCCCTCCAAGTCACACACCATCCCGACTTGGAAATATATCGCCGTTCCTTCATCGTTGCTGGGTCGAAATCCTGGAACTCCCTTCCTAACAGCACTGTGGGAGAACCTTCACCACACGGACTGCAGCGGTTCAAGAAAGCGGCTCATCACCACCTTCTCAAGGGCAATTAGGGATGGGCAATAAATGCCGGCCTTGCCAGTGACGCCACATCGCATGAACGAATAAAAAAAAAGTGAGTGAGAGGGTGATGGAGTGGTTGACTGGGTGAGAGGGCGATGGAGAGGTGGCCAGGGGTGAGGGTGATGGTGTGGTAGAGAGAGTGAGAGGGAGATGGAGTGAGAGACTGGTGAGAGGGAGATGGAGTGGCAGAGTGAGTGTCAGTGAGATGGAGAGGTAGATTGAGTGAGTGAGTGATGGAGTTGTAGAGTGAGAGAGTGAGGTGGAGTGATAGACTAATGAGTGGGAGATGGAGTGGAGAGTGAGTGAGAGGGCTTTGGAGTGTTTGGTTGAATGAGTTGGAGATGGAGTGGTAGAGTGAGTGAGAGGGAGTTGGAGTGGTTGGGAGAGTGAAAGGGAGATGGAGTAGTAGTCTGGGCGAGAGGGAGATGGAATGGTAGGATGAGCGATAGGGAGAAGGAGTGATAGATTGAGTGAGAGGGAGAAGGAGTGGTGGAGTGAGTGAGAGGGAGATGGAGTGGTAGAGTGAGTGAGAGTGAGGTGGAGTGGTAGACTGATGAGAGGGAGATGGAGTGGGAGCGTGAGTGAAAGGGAGATGGAGTGATTGGTTGAATGAGAGGGAGATGGAGTGGTAGAGTGAGTGAGAGCGAGGTGGAGTGGTAGAGTGAGTGAGAGGGAGATGGAGTGGTAGAGTGAGTGAGAGGGAGATGGAATGTAGGGAGAGTGAGAGGGGGATGGAGTGGTAGGGTGAGTGGGAGGGAGATGGAGTGGTAGAGTGAGTGAGAGGTAGATGGAGTGGTAAAGTGAGAGAGGGAGATGGAGTGGTGGAGTAAGAGGGAGGGAGATGGAGTTGTCGAATGAGTGAGAGGAGGATGGAGTGGTAGAGTGATCGAGAGGGAGATGGAGTGGCAGACTAGGTGGGAGGGGGTAGGAGTGGTATATTGAGTGAGAGGGGGATGGAGTGGTAGAATGAGTGAGGGGGAGATGGAGTGGTAGAGTGGGTGAGAGGGAGATGGAGTGGTGGAATGAGTGAGAGGGAGATGGAGTGGTAGAGTGGGTGAGAGGGAGATGGAGTGGTAGATTAAGTGAAAGGGAGATGGAGTGGGAGCGTGAGTGAGAGGGAGATGGAGTGTAGGGAGAGTGAGAGGTGGATGGAGTGGTAGAATGAGTGAAAGAGAGATGGAGTGGTTGAGTGGGTGTCAATGAGATGGAGAGGTAGGTTGAGTGAGAGGGAGATGGAGTGGTAGAATGAGTGAAAGAGAGATGGAGTGGTAGAGTGAGTGAGAGGGAGATGGAGTGTAGGGAGAGTGAGAGGGAGATGGAGTGGTAGAATGAGTGAGAACGTGATGGAGTGGTAGATTGGGTGAGCGGGAGATGAGTGTTAAACTAGGTGGGAGGGACTAGGAGTGGTCGAGCGACTGAGGGGGAGATGGAATGAGTGAGAGGAAGATGGTGTGGTAGAGGGAGTGAGAGGGAGATGGAGTGGTAGAGTCAGTAAGAAGGAAATAAAGTGTTAGACTGGGTGAGAGGGGGATGCAGAGATGGCCAGGGGTGAGGGAGATGGAGTGGTACAGTGAGTGAGAGGGAGATGGAGTGGTAGAGTGATTGAGAGTGAGGTGGAGTGGTAGACTGATGAGAGGGAGATGGAGTGGGAGAGTGAGTGAAAGGGAGATGGAGTGATTGGTTGAATGAGTGGAAGATGGAGTGGTAGAGTGAGTGAGAGCGAGGTGGAGTGGTAGAGTGAGTGAGAGGGAGATGGAGTGGTGGACTGGGTGAGAGGGAGATGGAGTGGTAGTGTGAATGAGAGGGAGATGGAGTGGTAGAATGTGTGAGAGGGACACGGAGTGGTTGAGTGGGTGAGAAGGAAATGGAGTGGTGGACTGGGTGAGAGGGAGATGGAGTGGTGGACTGGGTGAGAGGGAGATGGAGTGGTAGTATGAATGAGAGGGAGAATGAGTGGTAGAATGAGTGAGAGGGACACGGAGTGGTTGAGTGGGTGAGAGGGAGATGGAGTGGTAGAGTGAGTGAGAGGGAGAAGGAGTGGTAGTGTGAGTGAGAGGGAGATGGAGTGGTGGAGTGAGTGAGAGGGAGATGGAGTGGTAGAGTGAGTGAGAGGGAGATGGAGTGGTGGAGTGAGTGAGAGGGAGATGGAGTGGTGGAATGAGTGAGAGGGAGTGGCAGAGTGAGTGAGAGGGAGATGGAGTGGTGAAATGAGTGAGATGGAGTGGCAGAGTTAGTGAGAGGGAGAAGGAGTGGTAGAGTAATTGAGAGGTAGATGGAGTGGTAGAGTGAGTGAAAGGGAGATGGACTGGCAGAGTGTGTGTGAGTGAGATGGAGAGGTAGATTGAGTGAGAGGGAGATGGAGTGGTAGAGTGAGTGAAATAGAGGTGGAGTGGTGGAGTGAGTGATGGGCAGTTGGAGTGGTAGACTGGTGAGAGGGAGATGGATGTTAGAGTGAGTGAGAGGGAGATGGAGTGGTAGAGTGAGTGAAAGGGAGATGGACTGGCAGAGTGTGTGTGAGTAAGATGGAGAGGTAGATTGAGTGAGAGGGAGATGGAGTGGTAGAGTGAGTGAAATAGAGGTGGAGTGGTGGAGTGAGTGATGGGCAGTTGGAGTGGTAGACTGGTGAGAGGGAGATGGATGTTAGAGTGAGTGAGAGGGAGATGAAGTGGTAGAATGAGTGAGAGGGAGATGGAGTGGCAGAGTTAGTGTCAGTGAGATGGAGAGGTAGATTGAGTGAGTGGGTGATGGAGTGGTAGATTGAGTGAGAGTGAGGTGGAATGATAGACTGATGAGTGGGAGATGGAGTGGGAGAGTGAGTGAAAGGGAGATGGACTGGCAGAGTGTGTGTGAGTGAGATGGAGAGGTAGATTGAGTGAGAGGGAGATGGAGTGGTAGAGTGAGTGAAATAGAGGTGGAGTGGTGGAGTGAGTGATGGGCAGTTGGAGTGGTAGACTGGTGAGAGGGAGATGGATGTTAGAGTGAGTGAGAGGGAGATGGAGTGGTAGAGTGAGTGAAAGGGAGATGGACTGGCAGAGTGTGTGTGAGTAAGATGGAGAGGTAGATTGAGTGAGAGGGAGATGGAGTGGTAGAGTGAGTGAAATAGAGGTGGAGTGGTGGAGTGAGTGATGGGCAGTTGGAGTGGTAGACTGGTGAGAGGGAGATGGATGTTAGAGTGAGTGAGAGGGAGATGAAGTGGTAGAATGAGTGAGAGGGAGATGGAGTGGCAGAGTTAGTGTCAGTGAGATGGAGAGGTAGATTGAGTGAGTGGGTGATGGAGTGGTAGATTGAGTGAGAGTGAGGTGGAATGATAGACTGATGAGTGGGAGATGGAGTGGGAGAGTGAGTGAGAGGGAGATGGAGTGGTTGTGTGAATGAGAGGGAGAAGGAGTGGTGGAGTGAGTGAGGGGGAGATGGAGTGGTGGAGTGAGTGAAAGGGAGATGGAGTGGTGGAATGAGTGAGAGGGAGATGGAGTGGTAGAGTGAGTGAGAGTGAGGTGGAGTGGTAGACTGATGAGAGGGAGGTGGAGTGGGAGAGTGAGTGAGAGGGAGATGGAGTGGTGGAATGAGTGAGAGGGAGATGGAGTGGTAGAGTGGGTGAGAGGGAGATGGAGTGGTATATTAAGTGAAAGGGAGATGGAGTGGGAGCGTGAGTGAGAGGGAGATGGAGTGTAGGGAGAGTGAGAGGGGGATGGAGTGGTAGAATGAGTGAAAGAGAGATGGAGTGGTTGAGTGGGTGTCAATGAGATGGAGAGGTTGGTTGAGTGAGAGGGAGATGGAGTGGTAGAATGAGTGAAAGAGAGATGGAGTGGTAGAGTGAGTGAGAGGGAGATGGAGTGTAGGGAGAGTGAGAGGGGGATGGAGTGGTAGACTGATGAGAGTAAGATGGATGTTGGAGTGAGTGAGAGTGTGATAGAGTGGTTGACTGGGTGAGAGGGCGATGAATAGGTGGCCAGTGGTGAGAGAGATGGTGTGAGAGACTGGTGAGAGGGAG